>NW_004955455.1:9398131-9434593 GCF_000276665.1 Chinchilla lanigera
TCTGTGTGACTCCCAGAATTTCCCACATACTGTGGTGCCCAGTCAAAAGCCATGTGATGATGATGGGAGGGAGACAGGAAGTAGACGTGGGCAGCCAGCTGGGTGTCCAGTGGGAACCTTTGAATTTGCAGCTTTCTGGGAACACTGCCAGCACTCCAAAGAGAAGCACCCCACAGCCAAACTACCTAGGGAGTCCCTGGGTGGCTACCAGGAGAAATGACCGGTTAGAGCACCAAACTTCCTGTCCAGAGCAGACGGACTCCAGTAGGCCACTCTAGTCTCTGCCAAGAACAACAAAATAGACTCTCTGAAGTCACACCTGGGATAAGGGTAATCATCAAGGCTAGAATGCAGCACAATCCCATAACTTAAAACTGAGGCTCTGAAAACTACAACCAGAAATAACACGCTGCCTTCCCCAGAATGCTCAAGCGATATTCAAGCTGGGGACCAACCCCGCAACTCACCAGTACCTGGCTTTGCACGGTCTGACCTCAGGAATGGGGGATGTAAAAGATGCAAGGAGTGGGGGCTCACATCCACCAGCACTCGCCCACTCAGGGCTGAGCCTCATGGGGTTGGGCTGAATACAACGGATGTGAACTCAAGGGGGTGTATGGATAAGACTTACTCCTGGTTTAGCTGCTTCATACTGTGCAACCTTGGGCAAGTCAGCTCACCTCTGGTCCTTGGTTTGTTCCTAATGCAATGGGAATGGTTGCTCTGCTGACCTCACACCGTGCTCCAGGGAGAGGTATAGTACTGGGGAAGTTACCACACTTTCCCTCCAGGCCAGCACCAGGCAGGCACCACCTCATGTCATACAGCGCTGTTTGTGGGCCTGTGCTCCTGCTTTCCTCATTTTGTGGCTGGGGAAACAAGTCCTGAGAGATGATGCCACTTGCCTGAGATCACCCAATTTGCAAAGATTAAGTCTGATTTTGGAGCCTATCCTGTTCACGCAAGAGTTATGTCACCAGCCTCATTCCATCCAGTGTGATCCAAGGTGGAAAGAATGCTACGAGGAACATCAGACTGGCGGGAGGACCTTAGGGGCAGGCTGGAGAAGCTAGACCTTGGGCCCTGTGGACTGCAGGGGCTTGCGCTGGGGAGGAAGGTGAGAAGTGGGAGGAGGAAGGGCTAGGACTAGAAGGGGTTACCAGAGAGGGGCCAGAGAGAGGCCTAGAAGCCAGCAAAACATTGAAATCTGGGGAGAACTGAAATTTCTGTGGTAAGAACACTTAAAATCCTCTTTTGGGCTGGGGATTGTGGCTCAGTGGTAGAGCATTTGCCAAGCATATGCAAGTTCTTGGGTTCTATTCTCAGCTCTGTAAAAAACAGAACAAAAAATCCTCTCTTTTAGTTATCTCAGAGTGCACATTGTTCTAAACTACAGGTACACTGCTCTGCAATAGGCGATGGATATGCTAATTACTCTGATTTGAGCCTCCTACAATGTATAACTCCACTGAAATATCACATTATACCCTACATGTATATACAACCATCATTTGTCAATTAAAAACAAAACTGAGGGGCTGGGGATTTAGCTCAGCGGCAAAAGCGCCTGCCTGGCAAGCGCAAGGTCGTGAGTTCGGTTCCCGTTACCGGAGAAAAACCAAAAAAAAAAAAAAAAACTGAAATTTTTTTGGTCAAGGCCTCCAGGTTGAACCCTGTCAGGGGTTCAACAGCCTCTCAGGCTGGTCACAAGATCAGCACCAAGTGGCTGCCTCCTTTCCTCTTCCTCAGGCTCCTGGCCTGGGACCCAAGGCTGTCCCAGAGAACCCCGAGCCTGTGGCTTCTGGGTCTTTTTCATGAGGGCTTCTGAAGTCAGCAATTTTCTATGGGAGTTAAATGTGTAAAATGTATGATTCTGGCTTGATCCCTGCAGAGGTATCTGCTTAAATATATGTGAATGATATAAACTGAGGCAGAATTATCATTTCCTTCCTTTCTGCCTCTTTTTTTGCTCACTTTTCCCCCTTTTCTGTCTCTCCACCTCCCCTTGTGGCTCATCCATCCCTCCAGGTTCTATATGGCTCTCTCAGCTGTTATGGGCAAGATGCTACCCCTGTCCAGGAAGCAGGAATGAGCTGTGAAGATGTGCTTCCTCTCCTGCCCTAATTGTGTGCCCTTGGCTAGGCGCCATGGCTAGGAGCTGGGGGTTGTACACATGCTCAGAACTCATCATCCCTGGTTCCAAGTGTTCTATTTCAGCCAGAGACCTGGACGCACCCAGAACACTCCCCACTCCAGACACAGCTGCCAGGAACCCCCCGCTCCCTGTGGCCATCCCCTTCATCTTCAAGTTTCGAGGGGTGCGGCTCTTCACTATCCACCCTGGAGAGGGTTTGTAAGTATTCTTCTGCGTTGCCACATACCCTGCATCCTTGTCATTTTCAGTGTTGCAGAATCAGCCACCAAGTCACCTAATTTATATACCTGGCCCCCTATTGTTGAACATTAGGTAGTTTCTAGTTTTTCTTCAGCTTTATGGGTAACAGTCTTAGCTACTTAGAGCCTGTCTTTTCTGGGGGCTCCTGGGTCCAATTTAAACTGACAGAGAAGAAACACAGGGCATAGGCTTGCAGGTTGTGCAGGGCTCCTGGAGGGGCATCTTCCTGCCCTTTTCTGCCACCTTACAGCTGCAACTACACAGCACTTGCTTCGTGAACGTTGTCTGGAGACACCTGTGCCTCCCTTTTTTCTAGCTCCGTGACACTACCTCAGAGCTCTCCACTAAGTGTCAACCCCACCTGACCACGACCTCCTCTTGGCCTTTCATCTCCACGTTCCCCAGTGCCTAGAACACAGCGCCCTTCAGAAGTGTAAACGAGGAGGAGAGAAGAAAAAGGAATAAAGCCCAAGAAAGCGTTCCTTGCTTCTTCCCACCGTCCCTCATTAATAAGACCTGAGATTGCTGTGGGGCTTTAGTGACTAAATATGTTGACACTGTGTAATTTATTAGCCTGAACGACACAAATTATACCTTCCCCTCAGGACTCAGCTATGATGAGAAGCTGCTTTTCATGAGTTTATCCTGGGGCCCCAAATAAATAAGCAGAGAAACAATGACAGCAGCAACAACAACAAAAAACCCTCCTGAATTTTTTAAAGAGCGTATTGGCACGGAGGAAAAACCTGGTATTCGGAGTCCAGAAGTATACAGTACATCAGCATT
Organism: Chinchilla lanigera; assembly: GCF_000276665.1. Lineage (NCBI taxonomy): Eukaryota > Metazoa > Chordata > Mammalia > Rodentia > Chinchillidae > Chinchilla > Chinchilla lanigera. Next base: position 9,401,313 of record NW_004955455.1, read on the forward strand.
CATTGCTCTTTACCCTCTTTAATCTTTTTAATCCTCTTGCTTTCCAGTATTAATCCACACATTCCCCCCTGAATTTCCCTCCACTCTGAATTATCAGGCAAACAGTATCCACCCAGGGTCTTCCCCACGCATAGCACACTGGAAGGTCGGGCTGCCCCCCCTGGCGGAGGGTGGGTCTGGGAGCTGCAGGTCCTGGTTCTTGACCTCTTGCCTGCACCTCTTTGGGGGTGAGATTAGAGGCACCAGATCATAGTGCAGGGATGCTCCGTGTCCTCTTGAAAGAAGCTTCGCAGCCATAACCACACCTGCGCTTATCATCCCCTAAATGTCAGCCTCGGCACAAGTTAAGCGGTTTACAAGGTCTTGCTGAGAAATTCCGTGTACCAGAAGCTGATAGAAGGTCAGCATTTTCCATTTCGAAATTTTTTCCTTCCCACTGCCCAGGAGTCTCAGTAACGCTCCTCTCTTTTGGCATTTTGAAGAAGTGCTTACAAATTCCGGCAAGGTGGCTAAGCCCTTGATGTGATTTTATCCTCCCCACAAAGCCTGTGAAATGAAGGTTATTGTTATTTCCGTTTTATTTTTGTTGTTGTTGTTATTTCCATTTTACACATGAAAAAACAGAAGCGCGGACAGAGGGGTCCTTTACCCAAAGTCACACATAGCAACGGTGGAGCGCGGCTCTGACTCATGTCTGTCTGAACCCGGAGCCCATGCTTTGATGTGTTATGATGTCACCCCCCACACTTGGCAAGCCAAGAGCACCCCCTTCCCTGCCCGCACCCCTGTTCGCAGTGATGCCAAGAATTGATGCAGACAGCCTGACTTGTAAGTAACAGAAGTAAGGCCTGTCTGGGTCTTGTAGACATTGCATCTCCAATTTCTTTGAATCTCTAGGGCAGAGGTCAGCAAACCATGTTCCAAATCCATCCTACTGCCAGTTTCTGTAAAGAAAGCTTTACTGGAACATGGCAGCTCATTCACTTACGCTTCATCTAAGCCATTTGTGTGCTATAACAACCTCACTGAACAGTGTGAAAGACACCATATGGCCCACAAAGCCTACAACATTTACTCTCTGGCCCTTAGAGAAAAAAATTTCTGACCCTAGAATCTAGGATAATCATCATCTATTATCCCAAATCTTGGGGACTAGATGACAGCAACAATGTGAATAGATCTCATGTCTGGAGCACTGTGCCAGTGGCTTTCTTGAGTTATCTCATGAAATCCTCACGATGACAAAGAAAATAGCAACTATCTGGCAACAAAGATTTTACTTAGCAACTATCTGGAAGGCTCTCAGAAAGGTATATAGTTGCAGAGCTAGAAAACATGGGATCCGGGACCCAATTGTTAGTTGGGTCTGCCAACGAAAAAATAAATGGCAAAGTGCTTGCTGAGCTTGGATATGGCTTGAGTGTGTCCTTTGCAGGTTCCTGGAAGCTTGACCCAGGCTTGTGGTGGTGTTGAGAGGTGATGAGGCCTCTCAGAGACAGGGTCTAAAGAGGTGCAGGTCGTGAGGGCACATCACTTGTGGAAGAGATAAATGTACCTCACTTGGGACTCTGGTCAGTTTCTATACGAGTAGATTTTTATATAAAGCACAAAGTGATCCCTGCATCTCTCCGGACTTTTGTCTTGCCAAGTGGCTTCTTCTGTACAAGGTCCTGACATGATACCATCCACCATGTTTGGATGAAGACAGAAGGCTCTCACAGAGCTAAAGCAGCTTGGAAACTGTGAGTTACATAACCTCTTTTCTTTATAAAGTACCAGCTTCAGGTATTTTTTTATAGCAGTGGAAATAGTATACACTATTCTAGGCATAGTTTTCCCATTGGCTGTCTACATAGTAATTAAGATTTGTGCTACCTGTTAGGCTGGGAAGTGCTATAAATTTAACAAGGGATAGCTCCTCTCTTTGAAAAACCTGTGGGCTTATGGGAAAGCCAGACTTCCATTTAGATCAGTGGCAAGATGGGTCATTATAGAAAACACTTCAGAGGGCATCAGAGAAAGAGTCCCCAAGATGATGCTTGACTTAGGTCTTTAATGGTAAATGAAATTTAATAATTGGGAGAGAGAGAAAGAGAGAGAGAGAGAGAGAGAGAGAGAGAGCGAGAGAGAGAGAGAGAGAGAGAGAGCGAAAGCGCTCAAGTAAAATCTTTGAGTAAAATTGTTTCCATGTGCTGGAGTTTAGAGCAAGTGAGAAATAGGAGGGAGAAGAAGGTGGTCATAAATGACAGTAGGGGTTTATTTGGGGCCAGGTGAGAAGAATCTGGCATGTGAGTTGAGAAATTGGAAATATATGTCCTTCCCTTATGCAGAAAGAGCCTCAAGTATCTTATGTTACCGCATTTCCACCCTATTGAGGTGCTCAATAGATGCTTCTAAGAACAGAAGGGGCCCTGCCTTCACATTCCCCGCCAGCAGGGAATGAGCTTCTCTTAGCTGCTCCTGCTGGATGCTCACACTGAGACCTGTTCAAGTGACAGTGACTCACCCTCCTGGGATTGCTTTCAGGGCTTTCACGTTTGGGTTTCGCGTTTCGGTTCTGCCCCACTGGGTCTCTGCAGATGGCCCTTCCTGAAGGGCTCCCATTTTCCTGCTGGTGCTCAGATGGCAGAGCAATGTGGTCTTGCACCCCAAAAGAAGTACACATGCTTTCCTGATCGTTCATGTAGGTGGAGCAGATAAGGGTGTAAACCCAGCTTTTGAGGTCATTCAGATCCCAGCTCTGCAGCGTGCTGGTTGTGTGGTCTTTGGTATGTCCTCTCATTTCACAAAGCCTGAGTTTTCTCACCTGTAAAACAAGGATTCCTGTCTCATAAGTTCATTCTAATGAATAAACACAGACTGTTGCATCATAGTAATGGTTGGTTATCATTTTCATTTTTGAGCAGACTTCTGCATGTCAACTGTGCTGAAATATGAAGCAATAATGTTTTTAAAACCTCTGAATTTAAAAAATTGTGGTGCTTTTATATAATGGAATATTACTCAGCTATAAAGAAAGATAAACTCGAGGCTTCTATAGGTAAATGGTCACAACTAGAGACCATACTCATAAGTGAAATAAATCAGACCTGCATGTGTAAGCAGCATATTGTCGCACTAGTGTAAGACCTGAAAGAGTGAATAAAAGCTAGGAGGTATGATAGACATTGTGAAATGAAAGGAAAATGCTCAAAAGTAAAGGGCAACTGGGATGTGAGAAAAGAGAAGGGAAAGAAAGGGAAATTATGTATGTATGTGTATACAGGATAGCTAACATAGTTGTACTACTGTCTTCTATTGGTCCACAGAAAGGAATAGTTAATGATTACTTGTTTGATCAATCTTGCATGTCTCTATTTGTTTTCCTGAGAAAGCACTTTGAAGATATCAATACGTAATACAATAACCATTGTTAATTTCCTACCACTTTGTCTGTAACTCTGTTTTGTTTGTATTGTTCTTATGCTATTTTGTAAATGGATGTTTGTTATTGTTTTCCTTCTTTTATTTTTTAAAATAAAAAAATAAAAACCTCTGAATTTTATAAAGCCAGCATATGTGTATGCATGTATGTATTATTTAATTTATTTACAGCTTTGTAGATGAGCTAGAAATGGCTCTGTGGGTTAAATTTAACCCTCCTCCCCTTGTCTCTCGGTCTGGGACCAGTGGCCATGCAGAACGTGGTCTCCAAAGGGAAGGAACATATGAGAAGCAAGTGGAAGCACAGCACTATTTAATGCCTGAGCTCAGAAATGGTCCAGTTACTTCGACATATGCAAACATTTCTGATTGGCTAAAGCAAGTCACATGGTCCAGCCCATGGTCGATGGGTTAAAAAAATGCATTATACCCACAATGACCTAAGAGCACAAAAGGGGAAAAAAATTGTGAGCCCATCTTGTTACTAACACAGTCACCAAAACTTATAGCATGACTCTGAGTCATCATCCACCCAACTTTGCCTTTGCTTTTTCAACACTTAGGTCACCCAAATACTTACCTCGCAGTTGGACAAACTGAGGTTTGGGCCTTTCCCCTGGTTTGTCTCCAGATATCCAGGGTGTTAGTGGTGGGATCTTGCCACAAGGTTGCCACGAGTTTGCACTCCAGTGGAGTTCTGATTGTTAGCTTCCAGTATGAGTTTCCTAAAGGAGCCTAATTTACTGAAATGTGAAGGCAGGGCGCCTTCCAGTCCCACCATGGCTCCAAGTGTGAGGGCCAATAACCAAACACTGGATTAAGACCAGCAAAATTCCAATGAACTCTGGTCATCCTTGCCCATTTCATTCCCTCTTGCTGAAATTTTTGGTTGTTCCATAGCCAAAACAAGGTTGACCATTTATTATGGACATCATGGCTTTTATCAAACATGTTGATAGACAAGGTTCCCCAAATCATCCCGATACAGAGAACAATTCATTTGAAATACCAGGAGCCACAAGAAAATCAGTAAGTTGGCTGTATTGTGTCCATATTAACCCAAGGGAGCCCTGTTGGTGAATTCTGGGGGACACAGACAACTTAGGCCTGGCCCAAACCCACTTGTTTCTTTGCTAGAGCTTTCCAGAGAGTGCAAATTATGTCCTAATTTGTTCCATATCCTTTGTGGATTCATTTGGGCATTGAGGTCATCAAGAGATGATTGGGTTGGGCAGTGAGATATGAATGAGAGGAAAGGAATTCCAAACTCACCAGTTGCTCAGTGTTTCCAGTGTCCTAAGTGCTGTAGTGCCTTAGATTTGATGTTGAAAAATAGAGGTCCCACTGCCCTGGGCAGTCTAGCACACCAGACCCTGCTTACATGCATCTTTTTAAAATAGGTGTTGTTTCCCCTCAGCCATTGCAACATATAAACCATTGGGTTAAGCCAATCACAGCAATGCTATTTCTATTCCCCTTGCCATTGTTTGGCTTAGGGGTTAGCATGTGTTTCAGTTCTTTCTGATGAGAGGTGAGGGAAAGAAGTCTTCCAGGGGCTTTTGAGAAACTTTTTCTATTACTAAGGCAACATGTGCTAGTCAGCTTTCCATTGCTGTAACAAAATACCTGAGAAAATCAACTTCAAGGAGAGGAAAGTTTTGTTTTGGCTTCCAGTTTCAGAGGTTTCAGTCCATGATCACTCGGCTCTGTTGCTTCTGGCCTTGTGAGGCAAAACATCATAGTGAGGACATGCAGCGGAGCAAAGCCGCTAACTTCCTGATGGACAGGAGGCAGAGGGAAGAAGGGACCCAGAACAAGAGATAGTCTCCAAGGACACAGCTCAGAGACCTACTTCTTCTAACTGGGTGCCACTTCCTACAGTTTCCATCACCTCTCAATAATGCCATCAAATGTGGACTCCATGGATGGATGGAACATGATGAAGTTGGAGCCCTTGTGATCCAATCTCTTCTCCAAGTCCTGTTAGCTGGTAACAAAACCTCCAACAGTGAGCCTTTTGGGAAGAGGTATTTTAGATAACAAGCATAGCATACCATGAGCCAGGCACTCTTCACTGCTTAGATCCATGTGTAGCTGTGACAGCTGCAACCTGGAAAGCCACCTTGCTACCTGCCAGAAGATGATGCTAACACTGATGATGGTAGATTGAAAAGATAAGAGGACTATGTCCTTGCTGATCTCATTGCTTTGCTCAGTCTCTACTCCAAAGGCCACACTATGTGCACAATTCCTGTTTTCCAGAATAATAGGTATTCCCAGTGTTTTAACCAGTATATCTTGAGATTTCTTTTTTTGCATCCCAAAGCCTCCTACTCAAGGCATCATGATTGTTGTAGAACTCTGGCTTATCTATAAAGGAGTAAGTAGACTGAGCAATGCATTAACTTGTCCAGGGTCACACAGCTGAATTAGACTGTAAGCCCAGGACCCCTCCAGCCCCTTCTCCCCGGAGGTAACTTACAGTTGATCTCTAAAATGGCCACAGTAGTTGTTGAACATCCAGCGTGGATAGTGCCAAGTGCTGAAGGGGTGAGCGCTGATACCCAAAGAAAGACAAAGCTGTGAAGACTGACAGAAGGCACAGCATGACAGGTGGGGTTGGGGAGACACTCAGGCTGGTGCATGGCTCAAGCCCTGCCCCCATGTATCTCACCTGGGACAGCTGAGACAGTATAAAGCACTTCCATTTTGGATCTAGGTCAACCTGGCTCAAATCTTCTCTCCTTCCTAGCTGTTTGAAGTGGGCGTATCGTGTCACCTCTCTATGCCACATTCTTCTCATGTTAGGACACTGTGAGAAGTGATCATAAGGTGTATCCACTCAAAAGGTGCTCAGTGAATGGTGCCTCTGAAGATGGTGGTGGCAATTAGGACCGTGGAGAATACTAAGTTCATATCAGAAGGAGTGTTAATCAGGTCCAGCTATTCCATGATGAGCAGCGTGACCTCAGGTAATTCCTGCCATCTCTGGGCTCCATCTGTAGAATTATGGGAAATTCCCTGGCTTTCTAATGAAGATGGAGGCAGAGGGGCAGACATTGGACCCCCTCCCACCCTCAACTTCAACTACAGTGGCTCTGTTATTCCTCTATGGGATTGGGGTCACTCTCAAGTGTTCTTTGAATACAAGCTTCTACTGTTAAAAAGGAGGCAGGGAAGGAAGAAGAAGGGAGAGGGTTGTGACCATTTACACTGATGGTTATAACAGATATGTATTGGTATATCTTTCTCATATTATTTTCTTGCTGTTGGTTCCCTTCCCTGTCTTTCCCTTCTGTTTAGTTACCTGCCCTGCCTGGTGGCTTCTTTCCATTGGTTCTTTTGTGGTTGTGATTATCATTTTCTCTTCGAATACATCCTTCAGAGCACCCTGAGAGCAGGTTTGGTGGTCATGAATTTCCTCAGGTGTTCTTTGGCATGGAAGTATCTTATTTCTCCATCAGTTTTGAAAGATAGTTTTGCGGAGTACATCAATCTGGGTTGGAGATTGTTTTCTTTTAGGGCTTGAGATATTTTGTTCAAAGTGCTCCTTGATTTGAGGGTTTGTGTTGAAAAGTCTGCTTTAATTCTGATGGGATTTCCCTTATAGGTAATTTGTTCCTTTTCTCTAACTGTTTTTGTCCTTCAAATAAAGGACTTATATCTAGAACATGTAAGGAATTGGAAAAAAAATCAGACCCCCCCCAAATTTAAAGACTCACTCCAAAAATGGGCATCTGAGATGAATACACACTTCTCATATGAAGAATACAAATGGCAGATAAATATAGGAAAAAATGTTCAACATCACTGGTTATTAGAGAGAGACGCAAATTAGAACAACACTGAAATTCCATTGCACTCTAGAAAGAATGGCTGTCATCAAGAAATCAACCAATAACAAATGCCAGCAGGGCTGCAGGGGAAAAGGAACCCTTCTCCACGGTTGATGGGAGTATAAACTGGTGCAACCACTGTGGAAATCAGTGTGGAGATTCGTCAGAAAAGTAGAATTGGAGGTCCCATTTGACCTAGTTATTCCCCTTCTGGGTATCTTCCTGGAAGAATTAAAAACATCCTACCACAGCAATATGTGCACACCCATGTTTATAGCAGCACAGTTTGTAACAGCTAAATCATGGAAACAGCCCAAATGCCCATCGACTGAGAAATGGAAAAAGAAGATGTGGGGTTTTTTATGTAATGGAGTACTACTCAGCCTTAGAAAAGGACAAATTTGAGGCATTTCTAGGTAAACTGATGAAACTGGAGACCATATGCTTAAGTGACATAAATCAGACTCAGATGTATAAACATTGCATTGTCTCCCTGGTGTGAGAAACTGAAAGAGTAAATAAGGACCAAAATGTACAATAGATATTGTGAAATGGAAAGAAACTATTCAAAAGGAAAGAAGAATTATGGTGGGGGAGGGGAAAGGAAGGAAGGGAAAAGGAAAAAAAAGGATTAGAGAGGAGAGGAGAAGGAAGCATGCAAAGTAGAGGGGGAAAGAGGAAGTGGGGGAGATGAAGAAGGGGTGGAAGGGGAGGGAGAAAAAGAAGAAAAGAAGAGGGAGAGGAAAAAGTAGAGGTGGGAGAGAGAAGGAAAGGAGGGGAGAGAAAGAAGAGGAAGAGGAGGAGAAGTAGGCAAAGGAGGGAAAGCAGAGGAGGAGGATTATGAGAAGGAAGAGAAGAAACAAAGGGAGGAGGGAGTGGAGGAAGAGGAGGGGAAGAAGAGAAGGAAAGCAAAAGGTAGCACCTCAAAAATATCTAAATTAGATTTCTAAGTTGCTGTCTGTTATTCACAGCTGACAGAATCATCTTTGGAGCTCACCTCCACCCGGATCTCACTGAGGACTCAGCCTCTGACTTCTGTGTTAACCCAGCCAGACAGGCGATGCCCTGGACCACAGTTCCACATCCACCAGCCTTGCCAGTGTCCTTGGCCCTCGTCTCTACCAGCAGGAGGTGTTGTAACTCCTTTTAATTTTTGCCAGTGGGCATAGAATAATAATTCACTGCTACTTGTACTTGCATTTTCCTAACTCCTAGAGAACTGGAACATTTCTCCCTATGTTTGTTTGTTAGCTATTTGGATTTCTTCTACAAATTCTTATCTTTTGCTCATTTTCTATGGATCATCGTCATTTTTCTTGTCTATTTGTGAAAGCTCTTTAGTATAGTGTGGACATTATCCAGATGTAATACAGATTTTATCTTTCACCTGTTTTCCAGGGTTTTTCCCTAGAACTCTTTTGTTCTCTTTTTATCTCATAATAATGGTACCTACTGCGGTCATATGAGGATTAAGTGATTCATGTATGTAAGCAGTTAGCAGAATTCCTGGTATGCACTTCAATAAATATTTCTCTTATTCACAGGTCTTAAGTGTGGGTACATGGTTCTGAATTCATTTGAATGTGTATGTACTGATGGAATTAGTTAAAATTATAAGGCCACATGCTTGTAATCTGTAATCTTTCCTCTGCGAAAGGAACAAAAAAGAATGTTTCTGCCTGTGTTTGTTCATCTGGGAAGCTGGGCAGAAGAGCTTGTCGATTCTAACACATGTGAGGCTCATGAACTGTGGGACTGACAGGGCTCCGTTTTAACTCTGCAATAGTAAAAAGTATACTCATGGATGGTAGATTGCGAGCCAGGGCAATATCCAATAAATCAGAAAAATAAAGAGGTGTAGCCTATGAGTCAGATCCACCGGCAAGTCCTGCCAGGAACATTCCTCTTGACAGAACCAGACCCCACCAAATATGAGTCAGAGGTAAGAAGTGGCCTTTCTTGGTGGGTCTGCTGGAACTCACAGGCATGAAGTGGTCCAAAGTTGTGTCAGTTGTCCGCTGCTACGATAATGCTGTGTAATAAACAACTCAAAAACACTGGACAGTAAGCACTTAGTGATGGTGTGAGTGAGTGCTCGGCCAGGCAGCTCTGCTGGTCTTGGCTAGGTGCACTTACACATCTGGGGCCAGCCAGCTGTTAGCTAGGATGCCAGGGCTCTCCTTAGCTCTCATCTTCCAACAGGGAGCCGGGTATGAGTTTATGGCATAGACACAGGTGGAAGTACTTCTCAAGTCTGTTCATGGATAATCCCAAAGCCAGTCACGTGATCAGCCAAGTCACAGAAGGGAAGTACTACAGTCACACGGCCAAGGAAATGGGTGCAAGGATGGATGGATAATCGGAGCCTAGAACCACTAGGGGCCTAGAACCACTGCAATCTTCTCCAATGGTCCAGCCTGTGGTCCATGCAGGACTACAGGTTACAAAAAGAGATCAACCTGGATTTGGTTCCTCTTACAGCTGGACTCTCATCCCGCACCCCCATTTCTCCCCTAGTGCCTGTACCAATTTGTTTCTTCCACAAGCCTTTGCTTTCAGCTAGCTGCCAAGGCCAGAAATCTCTTTTCAGTGTTGCCTTCCAGCTGCTAATGCCCTGTCTTTCTTTCAAGGATATTTGCATCAAAAGATCCTTATTGCTTTTCTGACGACAAGGGAACACATGCTTAGTGCCCAAAGCTCAGGCAACATAGAGAATCATCACCCAGCTCTGCAGCCCTTCTGCATGGGAGTGTACACGCTGAACACATCCTTACAGATCTTTCTCGGCGCCTACTTGAGATCTTTGTCAAATGTGGGGTCAAGCATTACACAACTTGATTTGTTCTCTCTTAACAATACCAACACCACTACCATGTGGGTCTGTTTTCAGGCAGAGTACTGTCAGTGGCTTGTGTGGCAGAATTACTGACAGAGGGTAGATTAAAATAGATTTCTGGACCTCATTCCTGAAGCTCTAAAAACTCTGAAAGGAAGCTCTGAAACCCATGTTTTAATTAATTGTAGATTTAAGAAGGTCTTCTCCTCTGGTGTTAATTCTGGCCAATGGTGGTGAAATAATAAATACCCAATGAAAGGAATGATGAATGGAAAGGCGCCAGGCACTGTGGCAGACAGAAGAGGCAGTGGTGGTCAAATCACATTGTTTGAGGAGGCCTGCCTTGCTCAGAGAAAGTAGCTTGCATTTAACCTTCAATTTCTTTTTTCTTTTGGTACCGGGAATCAAACTCAGGACCTTGCGCTTGTCAGGCAGGTGCTTATGCCACTGAGCTATATCCCTGGCCCCTTAACCTTCAATTTCTTTGGACTCCGCCCACTTATATCCCCCGGTAACCAAGAAACTATGTCTAGGAACTAGCCAGCTGTGTATCTTTGGGCAAGTGATGTCACCGCTCTGAGCCTCGATCAGCTCATCTGTAACATAGGAATCGTCATTCAAATCTAGCAGAGCTGTTGGGAAGAGCCTCTGGGTTATATCTGGGTTCGCAGATAACCTCCTCACCCCCACCCTGCACCTGGCTCCTGATAGGTCTTAAAGGAAGAGAGGCCTCTTTTCCATCATGAGAGGCCCAGAGCCAGGGCTGGCTGGGCAGTTGCGTGCAGGGGTGCTGCAGAGCCCCTGAGGAGGAGAGCTGCGACCACACCAGGTGTCTTGACAAGTTAATTATGGAAAATTAGGGCAAGTCAGGTTTCTGCCTCCAGGAATCTCGTATTAAGGTCTGGACGATAGTGCAGGATTTTAATCATTCTCTGGGGGCTGGTGACAAGAAAGGCTCTTCCTGCTGAGACAGACGATAAGCAGGGGAACCAATCAAAGTATGCAAATACAACCAAGAAGGAAGCTGGGGGAGGATTTCAGAGAGGGCTGGGCTTCTTCCGGATGTTTGCTGGCTAGGAGATTTTTCCCCAGCAAATCCCGAACGGGCTCTTTGGGATCTCCTGACATCAGAGTTATGTGTGTGTGGATGGATAAAAGATAGCTGCAATTCTGGGCTCTTCTGTGTGTCCACTCCCTTTCCAGGTGACCTTGCAGTTTCTCCTATGAAAAAGTGAAGTCTAGTTCCCTACAACCCTTAAGTCTGGGCTGGGCTGGTCACTTGTTTTGGTCTAAGAGGAAGGTGGAAGTGACTGATATTCTGAGCTTAGAGGTCAGGAGCATGGCAGCACATGTGCTCTGTCTTTTGGAAACTTGCCCAGCTGCACGAGGGCTAGGCCAGGCCAGACCACTGGAAGATGAGAGACCTGGTGGACCGGAGCCCGACCACCTCAGCCAAGGCCCTCCTGGGTCAGCCTGTGGCCACTTGATGCCCAGAAAACAGAGCCACCTCCCTGACCTCCAGCTGCAGCCGGACACATAGGGGAGCCCAGCTGGCGCCAGAAGAGTCCCTGGCTGACCCACTGACAGTGAGAAAAGAATTGAAGCTGTGAGTTCAGGAGTAGTTTGTTAGGCAGCGACAGCTAATGGGTACTTTGTGTGTTTAGTGATAGTGACCTAAAAATGATCAAATCATAGGAACAGTGAGAGTTACCCGTTACCCCATTCCAGAGATTGTGCTGAGGATTTTGTGTCTGTTCCCTCACTTAGTTCTTACTAAGTTCTGCAACGTAGATATGATCACCCTCATTTCATAGAGGGGGATGCTGAAGCCCAGTGAAGCTGTGTCAAATGTCTTATGTCAGTGTCTTTCAATGGAGAATCGAATCACTCAGGCCTGCTCCACGGTTTGTTTAGTGCTGCCCGCTAAAGAGCCTCCCTGGCCTATAGAGAAGCCATTCTCAGAGTAAGTCCAGATACCCCAGCCTGGCATGGCAGCCTCTGTATGACCCATAGGGAATCTGCTTCCCCTAGAGCTCCCCCTCCAGAAACTTCCATGCTTTTGCCCAGGCTACTGTACATGAGTTGACCTTCCTTCCTTTTTCACCTGGAAAACTCATATGCATCCTTCACAACCTAGCTCAGGTTCTTGTAACAGAAATCACTCCCCCCGTTGGCAAAGCCGGTAAGAAAGTTTAACATTTCATGTGCATGGAACTCTGGAAGCGAGGGGAGAAGGAGAGCGTTGCTTGGTTGAGACACCATTTCAGTCCTCCAGAACTTTGACCCTTCCACTTTTTACTCTGAAAGCTTCCTCTCTGCAAGATTGCAAGGTGCCTGCAGTAGATCTGGCATCACACCCAGACCTAGCTACATCTAGAGAAATCAGAGATTTTTTTTCCCCTTGTGTCTCAATTTTGGAATCAAAGAACCTCTCCCTATAACTTCCTAGCAGACTTTCCCCTGTATGTCCGGACCAGCACTGGTCACATGCCCTTTCCCCAGCCAATCACAGTGGAGAGGAGGATTGCGTCACTCATTGACTTGCACGCACCCAGTCCCCTTGGGTGGAGTGGACGTGGGACTTTCTAACACTGTGGTTGTGACATATTTCCTCCAAAAGTCCACTTCTGACTTTCCAGGAGTTTCAACTGAGTTGTTACAGCCTCTGAACTTTCTCTCCATCATGGCTCCGGTCACCGTGTGATTTAACAGTGGCTTCGTTGGTAAGACTTCCCTCCAGCTGCGCTCTTCCTCTTGTCCATCCCTGTCCTCTAGAGCATGTGAACTTCACGACAGCCCGTGCTCTGCCGCCTCCTCTCTTGCCACAGTAATCCAGCCTCCGGCAGAGCGCCAGGTCCAAGGAGATGTCCAGTCAATATTTGCTTTACTGATGACAGGGACAGGAAATCAGGGACAGGAAGTGCTAGGGAAGGAGCTAGAAGAGAAATATTAAGATGTCACCTTCAAAGAAGCCTTCACGGAGATTTCTATCAGGAGCTGCCTAAGGCTCAGCCGGATGCCCACTGAGCTGAACTCGCTTCACCAGCCACTCCGCAGCATGTGGGCTAATGGCTCTGACAGCAACCTGCAACTGCGGGTGTCAGGGCTCACACAGGATCTGCAGGCACGTTAGTCCTCCCGATACTCAAAGTGGCCCCTGACAACTCACTGCACAGATTCATCCGGGAAGCGAAAAGATACCCAAGGGGGTCTGTTGTTTACTGATGGGGCTGAGACTTGAGCTCAGAGTCTGCCTTGATGTCAGTCTGGTGCTCTCCTCACTTTCCTCACATCCCAGTGGCTTTCCCTCCTCCTCCTTCCAAGGTGACAATCCTTGGGATAACAGGCAGCCGTTAGCCACCTCCTGTAGCGCGTTTCCTTCCTTTCATAATGAGGAACTTTTATTAAACATACGGGTTTTGTACTGTGACCGTCAGATATCCATCCTCCCCTCCTGGCACAGTCTATTTTCTCCATGGAAGTTGAGCGTGGCCGTGTGGCACAAGTGCTGATGCGGCAGTTAAAGGCACGGCCTTTGTCAGGCATGATAAGCTTCTGCTGGCTCTTACTCTGTCCTAAGAGCAGTGTGCCCTGATAGGAGATGGTCCTTTAGCCAGGGACCCAAAATATAAAGATATGTAGAGTAGACCCAAATCTGACTCATGGCTAGCTGGACACTGTGAGTGAGGAATAGCAATTTATTGAAAGCCACTGCGATTTGAGGAACATTTTGTCATGTACCTGTACTATGACTGACTAATATAAGCACTCTGTCCCCGCCTGTGCAAAGCGTTTTCCTGAATGAACTCACTCAGTCTCTCTCAGTCAGAGAGAGGTACTAGTAACCCTCTGTCCACCTGTGAGTCAGTGGCCTTGCCTGTCCCTACACCAGGAGCGCCCAGCACACCACCTACCACATAGTAATTGCACAAGAAATATTTTTAGATGGATTAATAAAGTGAAAATAGGAACTGTGTGTCTCTTACCTGCTATATGACCAACATCCTACCTACTGTGTAGGCCATTGTTAGGGCAGGTAGGTACACATTTAATTAAGAAATTATTTTAACAGGTATTTGTTGAACACCTACCTCATTCCAGGTTTTGTTCTAGATACTGAGAATAAAGCCATGAAAACACAAACAAAACCTCTGCCTTCTTGGAGCTGATATTCTACTGGGGTGGCATAGATAGTAAACAAAATGCATAAGCCCATGATATACAGTAGCCAGTAGAAAATGTTCTGAAGACAAAACAAGCAGTGAAGAGTAACAGGGAGAAGCAGCATTTTCTAATGGGCAGCGGGGGTGGGTCACACGGAGGGAGAGCAACTGAACAAACACTAGAGGCAGGTGAGTGTGAAGGTTAAGCAAATGTCTAGGGGTAGATTGTCCCAGGCAGTGGGAGTGATAACAATTGCTTCCCCTTACAGACAAAAATAAGGGCTCGCAGGCACAGAAAGACAAATCCTGTGAGATCTCACTTCTACATGGAATCTAAAAATGCTGAACTCAGAGCAGAGAGTAGAGTGGGGGCTGCTATGGGCTGCAGGGGGATGCGGATGGGGAGATGTTGATCAAAGGGTCCAAAGTTACAATGAGACAAGAGGAATAAGTTTTAGAGATCTATTGCACAGCATAGTGACCATGGTTAATAATAAGGTACAGTACATTTCAAAATGACTAAAGCAGTACATTTTAAATATTTTCCACACACACAGATGATAAGCATGTGAGTTGATGGATGTGTTAGCTCCATTTAATCATCCCACAATGTAAACATATATCAAAACATCACACGGTACCCCACAAATAGGTACAATTATTATATGCCAATTAAAGTTTTAAAAATAGAAGAAAGAAAGGCTCAGATGGATTAAATTGCTTGCCTAATGTCAGCTGGAAAGTGGCGGAGCTGGCATTTGGACCAGAGCGGTTTGTAGATGGACTTCACCAGGCAGCCCTGATGTAGCCATTAGTCTGGGAATCTGTGCATTGATCCGGGGGCTGTGCTCTGGATTCTGAGGGGCAGCATCATCTGGATTTCAGGGGATGACAACGAGATACCATTTGGGTTCCTGATGGATTTACCACTACGCAAATGCCCTGCTGTATTACCTGTGGAAATGGGTTTTGTCTCATCCAGGGAGATGTCACTTAATGGAGTTGCTTAAAGTGAGCACTCACTCAGTCTCCCTAAGCCAAAGTGGTTTAAAAACACAGCAGCGGACAACTGTCTTGAGGTCAGATCAACTGAATGGAAGAGGGGGCGGTGGAGGGAGTCAGGCCCTCTCCCTAGCGACTCTGGGTTCCCACTGGGAGTAGGGAACAAGGTCCCAGGGATGGGTGGTCAGCATCCTCTGTCCTGGACTCCCTAGGCGGAACTTCTGCTAGGCTGGTGTGTGGGACCAGGCTGACCCGGGATGGATAGGCAGGATCCAAACTCTGTCTCCGGTTGTCAGGATCAGAGAGGCAGCACACAGAGCCCCAAACCTTTCCAGAAGCCTTTAGTCCTGTTTCCTGCTAGCATTTCCTGGGCGATTCCCTTCCCATCCTCCTCCTCCACCAGATACCTGGGAGTGGGAAGGGTTCCTTCTAACACTGTGTTACCCCACACGGTGGCCAGGAGCCACTGTGAGTATGGAGCTTAGTGAACACACAAGAGGCCCATTGGGCCTGGAGGCATCGCGTAGCTCAGTGGTAGAGCACTTGCCTACGAGGTCCTGGATTCCATCTCTAGAACCAATCAAATGAACAAATAAAAGTAGTAGCTCATTAATAATATTTCATATTGATTTCTTGTTAAAATAAAAAATTATTTGACATGTTAGGTTAAATAAAATATTATTTTAAGTTTTGTGACCTGTCACACATTATCCTTTTAAACATGACTACTAGCAAGCTTATAATGATATGCTTGGCGTGACTTAGTGGTGCATGTCATATTTCTGGTGAAGGATACAGGCCCGGCATCCACTGCTAGTCACCTCACATTATTAATTAATGTTTTTCACACAAGACACCGCCCAAGATCACCATAGCAGAGTGAAACTTGGACAATCGACAAGGAAAGAAAACAGAAAAACAAACATCTTGAGGGCACTCACTCTGGGCCCAGTTCAATGAGTTGCTGAGTTCAGGGTCATTTAATCCGAGGATTCCCAGTGGCCACATTGTTGGGATTTTCAAATATTTTAAACTGCGTACACCACAAACTTCACCATCTTAGCCATCTTAAGTGTACAGTTTGGTGGCGTTAAATACATCCAGAAGGTGGGGCAGCCGTCACCAGCATCCATCTCCAGAACTCTCTTCATTGTGCAAAAGGAAACTCGGTCCTGAATGAACGCTAACTCCCCATCCCTCCCTCCGGTCAGCCCCTGGAGACCACTATGATTTGTTCTGTCTCTCTGAGTGTGATGACTCTAGACCCCTCCTGTAAGTGGGATTACGGGGCATATAGCATTTGGCTTTTTGGTGCCTGGCTTCTGTTGTTAGTGTAATATCCTCAAGGTCCATCCATTGCTGTAGCACGTGTCAGAATTCCTTCCTTTGGATGACTAAATTCTATATTCCTGTGTAAAGGCAGATCACGCTTTGTTTATTTATTTACCTGCCAAAGGGGAACTTTGCCTATTGGGAATAATGCTACTGTCACCCGGGGGCATCAATGCCTGTTTCCACTTCTCTTGAGTGTACACCTAAAAGTGGAATTGCTGGGCCTTATTGACATTTTGTAGCAAGTCAGTCTTTGTTGATAGGGCAGAGAGATGGGTACCTTGTGGACTGTAGGATGTTCAGCAGCATCTCTGATTTATCTCCACTGGACACCAGTACCAATTGTGACAACCAAAAGTAGCCTCAATTATCCAGGGGAGGTGAATTGGCCCCAGTTGAGAAGCAGTGAAGCAGCTTATTCCTTGGGCTCCTCCCGTCTCTCTGAGATGGAATTTTTATCCCCACATTGCAGATGAGAAAATCTAAGCACAGAGAGGTGAAGGCTCCTTGCAGAGCCACACAGCTAATAACTGCTGAAGCTCGGTTTAGAAACTCGTATCTTTTTCTTCTTTCTGTTTTTTCTTTGTTGTTGTTTTGTTTGTATTTTTTGAGACAGGGTATTACTATGTAGTTCACACTGGCCTTGATCTTACTATATGGCCCAGGCTGGCCTTGAACTTTCATCGATCCTCCTGCCTCAGCCTCCTGAGTGCTGGGGTTACAGGTGTGCACCACCACCCTCTGCTAGAAATCCATCTTTTTGACTCGGAAGAACACATAGTCACATCAGGGAAACCCAGGATTTCTGTTCCACTTTGGGGAATATTTGCTTCAGTACTTGGACCTTTATTAAGGTCAGAATGGGTGCGAATCACCCTGACAACCAGAAAGGGTGAGTGGGCTCTGCCAGGGAGGGATGCCATCTTTGGGTCTGAGTGGCGAAGTAGGGTCATTTCGTGTCCTTGAGCACCCTGTGCCAGGCCACTCTGTTGCATAACACAGGGGTCATCCTTCTCCCTGGAGCTTGTACTGCACAGGGCGGTGTTTCATTCTCAATGTCAATGGCGGCCCCAGGGAAGGCCACTGCGGTGGGCCTGCCTTGGGCCTGGTCAAGGTCAGCCTTGTCAGGGGAGAGGGACAAAGACAAGAACTTCACAAGGAAAGAGATCTGATCCTTCTTTATTGATGAGGTTGCCAGGAAGCTCAGGGAAGACACATAAATCAACAAGATCACACGGGAAAGAAAAGAGGGCCACTGCCCACGAACTGCGGAGCCAGCCGATCACTCCCTCCCCCTCATCCATTCATTCGTTCACCCATTCATCCGTTCATTGCTCAGACCTTCCGCCATTACTTCATTCAGCCGCTCGAACACTCACTCTGCACAGGGAAGACGTTTTTACAATGGTTCTGTAACGCCTGGGCTTCAGGCTCTGCTCTGCCTTGGACAGGTTACCTGACATCTCTTAGCTTCCACTGCCTCTGCCTTTAAATGCAGAGAGTGAAATCACTCATTTTGTACCATTGTCATGGGGCATAACAACGCAATAGCAGCCGGGGTCAGTACTATCCCAGAGACCGCGTGAGTGCTTGTAAGTGGTGATACAGCATTACCTATTCACATATTCATTCATGTACTCCTCACTTATTAATTCATCAGGCACTTACTGAGCATCTCCCGGGTGCCTTGGACCACGCTTTTGTGGACTCACACACAGGGGTCAAGTCCCAGGGCGCAAGGCTCGCGGTCTCATTTCTCTTCTGCCAAAGCAGATTTAAACAGAGCCAAGCGAGGCCTTGGAGGAGGCAGTGGCCTCGTGGTGGGTGTGGAGGTGGCTGGGTTATTCTTAGCAGTGCACCCGGGCAGCCAGGGCTGCATCACAGCCTCCAGGAGGAGCAGCCAGACCACAGCCCTCTGGGCTTGCCAAGTTTGGTTCGACATTCTTTCCACCCGAGAGAGCAGGGAATGCGGGGAATGCAGGGTGGGCCTCGCGAGCCCCTTTGCTAGAATTCCCGGTCTCTGGTGCCAGAGTGGTGGTCAGGAGTAGCGGGGGCTCTGTAGACACCCAGGCCAGCAAGCAGAACCCAAGTACAGGCCCAGCCCTGCTGTACTTTTCCTTCTCTGCTGGAATCCTTGGTTCCTGCAGGGCGGGCCCACGGAGGGAAAGAGGAGCAGGGAAGGTATGTGTCCCCAAAACCCAGGCAGGAAGCAGGACACTGCCCAGCTTGGCTAAAACTCTAACTCTGGAAGGTTCTAGAAAAGCCAAATACAATTGAGACTTGGCCTTGTAGTCCCAGCTTTTTTGTCTTGTTTTATTTGTTTTATTTTATTAGTACATGTTTGTAATTCACGCAGTTTACAATCATCGTGGGGAGTGGTTACATGCACATCTCACAGCTTGGCTTATAATGTTTACGTTGATTGGGGTTATTAGGGTCCCATACATGGTGCATCTTTATTCCTCCCATTTTGCTTTCCCTTCCCCTTCCTCCTCTCCTTGTTCCTTTGGACAGTTACGCTGTTGTGTGAAATCTGTCCCCATCTCTTTCTATCCATATTTTGAAATTTTCTTTGTTTGTGCTTTGCCTCACCGCAGCCATCATACTACAAAGATACTAGCATAGCTATGTTTATACCAGCACAATTCATAATAGCGAAATCCTGGAAGCGGCCTGTGTACCCATCAACAGATGACTGAGTAAACAAAATGTGGTATCTATGTATAATGGATATGCTCGGCTATGACGAATAATGAATTTAAGGCATGTGTAGGAAAATGGATCCACCTGGTCCCAGCTTTTATTGTCATCTGGGAGGTGACAAAGGCGCTTCCCTGGGGTAGCAGAGTGGGTGAGTGCCTTGGAGTTGGAGTCCTGTGTTCAAAACCTGGCTCTGACAGTCATGAAATAAAATAAAAATACTCACCCAGTGTGAAGCATGGGATAGGTTATTTAATATTGCTGTGCCTCAGTTCCTCAAAGTGATCATAATCCTTACATGATGAGTCTGCCATGAGGGATAAATGGGTAAATTTGTTTCTTAGAGCCTAGTTCACAGAAAGCACTTAGTAAATATTAACCCAGGAGTGCGGCCAAGAAGGGTGATTTTCTTTCCCAAAGACAGGGAAGAGGGAAGTGGGAAGGCTGAACAAGCACGTCTGCTCCATGGCCTAGGTCTGAGGGTTCAGTGAGAGGACGGGGAGCTGCTGTTTAAATTGGAATCTTAATGCTGCCAGGAAGCAGAGCCTTTGCGCTCCTCTTGGGAAGGCTGGAGGGAGGTGGTGACCTGGAGACAGGGCACTGCCTACTGACAGCAGTGGCTATTTTCGGTCCTGTGGGTCTGGGCAGACTTCAGTGATTCACTTGACCAAGACAATATGGCAGGCGTAACATGGGGGGACGCCTCGGGGTGCTTTGTGGGGCTTTCTTCCATAGCAGTGGAAGTATCATAGCACATAGTATCTTCCAGGTGGGCTGTGGATCTTCAGTTCTGTGAGACCCTCCTGGGAGAGGTGCATCTCAACTCAATAATCAGGAAATTTCATGACAGACCAGAGAGTTCTCCACCCTAGACCAGAGTCCTCCAGGCACCTTAGCATTTGAAGGCCCTGAGAAGGCCTGCATTAGTGAAACCTTTCACCTCTGCCTGGACTAGGGTTACCTTGTAATACTTCCTATCCTCTGAAGGGTTAAACGCTTTGCCTTGTAATTTATTAAGGCTTCAAGGCACACTAACCTGCACCCAAGCCTTAAAGAGCTTCGGGTCAGAGGAGTTCAACAGCTGGGAGCAAAAGTCCTTCCTCTGCCTCCACCCTCACCTGCTCCTTCCTTTTAACCTTCCTTGCTCAGTCCTGAGTGGACAGGGCCAAACCTTCCTCGACTGGTTCTGCGGTTGATGCTGCTGAGTAGAATCAAGCAGCAATACTGAAGCAAAGAAGGGCTGCAGGCATTTTTCAAATTACCTAGACTCTCTGGAGAGGCCAACTAGGGGTGAGGCTCCAAAATTGGGAGAATGCAATGCATCATAATAGCCATTTGGAAAAAAAGGGAGGAAAATAATTTGAAGGATTATTGAGTGCCAGAACCCCAAAGCCATAAACAGGATGTTTGAACCCATTTCAAGCATAAAGGTCACAATCTGCAATTTAAATGTGGATCCTTTTTGCTTGGTTATGGTTGAGTGCTACCAATTAGCTGAAGTGTGTGCACGTGTGCATGTATGCTTGTGTGTGCGCGTGTGTGCGTGTGTGTGTGTGTGCATGTGTGTGTGTGCATGCACTCTTCTGCTACACAGTGAGAATTTCCTTCTTCCTTCCAGACAAGTGAAAACGCGACGCAACACGAACCCTTGCACCCTTAGCAATCTGCAATGATTTTGCTCTGGAAAAATGAATCATTGACAAAACTATTCCAGGTGTGGGATGGCCACCAGCCCCAAAACTAGTCCAGTGGTCTTTATTAATGCTGACCCTACTTGTTAGCCAGCCACGCTAGAGGGGCTTACCCAGCTGAAAGCTGGTGTTTTTGCCTGAAACCTTTGCTTATGGACAAACACCCATAGAGTTTATTTTGTGGCTAGGGGCCAGGTGAGTGAGTGTGTGAGTCCTTGTCAAGGTGGAGCTCTCTCTGCGGGGCAGGGAAGGGGGCTGGGACATGATTAGGCTAAGGAGCTGAAGCAGTAGTGGCCAACAGGACAGGATTTCTCAGGCTTCAGTGTTCACAGGAATCACCTGGGAATCGCTTGTAGGTACAGGTTCTGATTCAGAAACCTGGTTGGAGTTTGAAATTCTGCATTTCCTACAAGTTCTCATGCTAAGTGGATGCTGATGGTCTAAGATCATATTTTGATTTGTCTTTTCAGTATTTGAAATGCAGCAAGGCAGACTAAAGAATGGAGGGTTTCAGGTGTTATTTATTTATTTATCTATTTATTTTAGAAATGCTTTATTTTAAAAATACTTTGAAGACCAAGCCCCAGGTTCTTACAAGAAATCTCAACAGTATATAACATCTGAGATACGACATTTAAGATTTGGGAAGTTCAAGCTTAGAAACTGGCATTGGAAGGCTTACCAAACCTTTGAAATAAACACGGGACAGAAAGGAATACATACATATATATGCATATTTGTATTTTCCATAGCCATGCATACATATATTCTAGGGTTCTGTATGGATTTGAACAGCAACTAGCTTTCAACAGTGAACTAAATTTTCCCTTGAAAAAGCAAAAGCGAGTTATGAATCAGAAAAGACAAAGAGGGCCTCCAGATTTATTTATTTATTTACTGATTTTTTTAAAAACTTATTTATGATACTGTGGGTTGAACCCAACACTTTCACATGGAGCTACATCCCCAGCCCTTTCCACTTTTTAGTTTGAGACAGGGTTTTACTAAGTGATTAAGTTTCCCAGGCTAGGTTTGAATTTGTGATTCTTCTGCCTGAAACTCTAAGAGTTCTGAGATTAGAAGTGTGTGTCAGCATACCCAAAGGACCCTCGGATTTCTTAAGTAAAATGTTTTTTGTTTCCAGCTTTATGGAGGTATTATTGGCAAATACAAACTGCACATATTTAAAGCATACAGCATGATGTTTTATATGTATACTTGTACATGATTACCATAATCAAGCTAATGAACATATCCTTTATGAAGTATATAAATGATGATGTATATTTTATTTTTTTAAATTTGTATTTGTATATATTTGTGGTAGAATTAACTACAGTCACTATGCTGGACGTAAATTTAATTATCTTGTGAACCTGAAATTTTGTATCTTTTGATTGTCACCTCCCCACATCCTCACCCAGACACCCCTGGGAATCACCACCCCCTGCTCACTGAGCTGGATTTGTTTAGATTCCACTTAGAAGTGAGCTCAGGCAGCACCTGACTTTCTATCCCTGGCTTATTTCATTTAGCGTAATATCCTTCAGGTTCACTCAATGTTGTTGAAAATGACAGCATCTCCTTCCTTTTAAACACTGAATGATGGCCCATCATGTGTGCATGTCTATCACATTGTCTTTATCCATTCAGCCATGGACGAACTCTTGTGTGGATTCCATACCTTGTCTATAGCGAACAATACTGCAGTGAATGTGGGAGTGTGGACACCCCCTTAAGACATTGATTTCGTCATCTCTGGATGCAGGCCCAGAAGTGGGATTGCTGGATCTTATGGGAGATCTATTTTTAATTTTTTGAGGAATCTCCATACTGTTTTTCCTCATGCCTGTGCCAAATTACATCCCCATCTGTAATATACAAGGGCTCCTTTTTCTCGGCCTTCTCACTAACACCTATTCTTTGTCTTTCTGATAACAGCCATCCGAACAGGTATGAGATGATTCTTACTGTGGTTTTGATTTGCATTTCTCTGTTGGTTAATGATACTGAGCATCTTTTCTTATCCTTGTGGGCCATCTGTATTTCTTCTTTTAAGAAATGTTTATTTAAATCCTTTCCCATTTTTAATTAGAAGACTTATTTTCTTGGCTAAATCTTAAATTTTACTTAAGTTTAATTATCTTAAGTTTAAACAGTCACATGTGACCTGTGGCTATTTGCAATGGAAGCACAGCTCCAGCCCGTAAGCTCTGTGTGGGCTGGGATCACATTTTTGGCTCACTTCTGTGTCTCCATTAAGATCCTGGTCCATATTGAGACCTTAATAAATATTTACTGATGACACTGTAATGTGATATAATTGGGGAAGGGTTTTTAAGCCATGTTTGTCAGAACCCTAGACTTTTAAGTCCCCAAAAGCATCTTGAACTTGAGCTGCCAGAGACCTACCAATTGGTTCTTTGACTCAATCAGAATGTGCAACTAGTTGCAGGAACTAAACTCTTACCTGGTATCTCTTTTCAGCATGCTGCTTCTTTCCCCTAGGATTGAACCAACATCCCAAGTAGCTCAGACCCTTCAAACTGAGTTTCATGAATGCAGTAACTAGAGCTGCTTCCCACAAGCACCAGTTAGAAAATTCCCAGGGAAGTTCTCTGATCAGCTGAGCTTGGGTCATGTGGGTCAATCACTATAGCCAAACCATGACATTCTAAGACTGGACCAGTTTGGCTCAAGGGCTCAAGGACATCAGGAATGGCTTCCTCCTGATACACAGGGCTTGGGTAAGGAGGAACAGTTCCCACAAGATGAGGTATGTTCTTCTGGGAAATAGAACAATAAATTTGTGTTAAGGGCAAGGGCCCAGCTTATGTAAATGGATGTTGAGATGTATTTCTTTGAGCTAGATCATGGATATGGAATTGTCTTATTTGATCATATCAAAAGGCACAAGGATAATAGGATTCTCTTGGGCAAACTGGTTTCTTTTTAGTTTCCCTGGCCTTGTTTTATGAGTGAAGCTGTAGGGTTTTAGAAACCACAGCATCCCAAAGAAGGGCAACATGTGAAAAAGTTGGCTGAGCAGATTTTGTTGGGTAGAGAAATGAGATGAAGGAAGGAAAGAATGTTCCAAGGGGAGGAAACAGCATATGCAAAGGCCAGGTGGTGACCGCATCGAGCATTTGGAGAAAGATGGGGAGGGTGGAGGCGAGTGGTGGAAATGGAGCAGGAAGTGGACTTAAGGCCAGACTGCAAAAGACTCTGGCACTGGGGCCAAGTGGGTAGGCAGTCTGCTGTGGGTGCCAGGAGGCCACTGGGCTGTGGTGAAGCCAGGGCTGTGTGTGTTCAAGAGCACTGCTGTTGCTGGCTCCGGAGGGTACCAAGTAGGCAGAGGGGAGGCAGAGCATGAAGGACACCGATCCTGTCCCCTATGTCCTTAAGGAGCTCCTGCTTCAAGGAAACCCTCCCTCCTGGCTGCCTGTGTGCTTGCTCCTTATCTCAGGCTCAGAGCCCAGCCAGGCCTGATCCAGCTCTTAGCTGCATCATTTCCAGCCCTGTGACTTTGGGCAGGTGACTTACTTTCCTGAGTCTTAGTTTTCCCGTCTGTAAAATGGGGCACAAATAGCTGCCCAGAAATGGTGAGATTACAAGGCCCAAATGAACCTAGTTGCCCCAGACCTGCAGACTCCAGACTTTCAGGGTGTCAGAGCTCAGTGAGTGTCACTGTGGTTATGTACGGGCTGTGGCTCCTGAGCATATTTACTTGGAAAAAAGTTTGAACGGTGAAGACATAGGAGAAAATGACATTCAAAAGACAGACGCTTCTTGGAACAGCTCTGTAACCAGGTCAGGCCGACTCCTGCCAAATCCAAGGTAAAAATCCTCCAGCCCAGAAGTCTGCAGCTCTCTCTGCTCCCAGAAGACTTGATGTGTCTAAATTCGAATATGCTGGAAGAGACTGATTTCTAAGAGCATTTCCCTGGAGGCCAGCCTGGCATCTCTGGAGAGAATGAGGGCATTGTGCTGCCTTTGGGGATGCTTCTGGGATTGATCTGTTAGCCAGGCCTGACAGCCGTGTGTCCCCATGGAAAAGCCCATGTGGAGCCAGGATGACCCAGGCCTGAAGTCGTCAAATTCTGAAAGTTTGAGAAAACCTGGACCTCAGTTTCTCCATTTGCAGAATGGAAATGGTACCACCCACATGGGGACTGTTACGGGGATTAAATGAAGGAGCACCTGTGACACATGGTCACGTGGCCGCAGCACCAGTTTGGGGTCAGGAACCTGCATGTACTGGATCCCTGCAATGCTTGACCCCCTTGCAAAATGCTGGTAACACAGAGACCAGTAAGCCGTGAACCCAGCCTCCAAGGGGACGCTTGGGAGACAGAAAACTGGACACACAGCAAATGATGATAAAAGACAGACCCTGGGACACTCTCTCCCAATAAGAGGTGCGCCAGCGAAAGCTGATCATGATTTTTCCATGGAAGTGAAGATATACTCTGAGATAATATTAGTGTCTGAGAAGCAAGGCCTCACAGTTTATTGAATAATCACAAACACTAAAGTAACCATCTATCCATGATAAGGATCAAATACTGTTATGACAGCATCTCATTTATAGATAGATACTATTGTTCTCATTCTCCAGATGTGTAAACTGAAGCTCAGAGCGGTAAGAGGAGTTGCCTGAGATCATATAGTTAGGAAGATCTGGGGCTAAGATCTGAACCCAGACCCACAATCTACTCCTTACTTCAAGTCAGTAAAATATACTCTATGGAACATATTCGGGAAACGTGTGGCAATCCACAGATAGAGAAGAACTGGTCAGTGGAGCTTGTCAGCCCATAAATATTGAACATTTACTACATGCCAGGCTTGCTTTTTAGCAGGATAATCCTTCCCTTTTGTAGCTTAGAGTCCAGGGGGACAGATAGCCACGCAATAAACAATTATAATAGGTGCTCTTAAGAGACACTCCACTCCGTTCCCTTCCCATAACCAACTCAGCGAATAAACTGATGCTCAAAAATCTCTGGCTGATCCTATGACCCACAGAAGATGATCAGGCTGGGCCACTCCTGCCTCAATGGAACTCAGCAGATGGACAGTCTTTGCTCTGGGGTTCTCAAGGGGCTGATGAGACTGTCCCAGAGCCATGCTGCAAATTTGGGACTCTCCCTGCAGTTCCTTCCCTCCCTCCCTTCTTTCCACCTCTCCTTTCCCAAAAGTCCCTATTCCCTCCTGCTCCTTCCCTCTTGTGTCTACAAAGCTTCCTTCCCATAGTCCCACATCCTTCTCACTGCGCCTGGTGTCTGCTCTGCCAAGGGCTGGACTGTAGAGCACCCCGCAGAGAGGCGAGGCTCCCCGGAGCCTGCACATGAGTACCCAGGAAGAAAGCTGGGGAACAGCCCTCCTGGGAAAGAAATGTGTGGCTTGGAGGGATCCCCTAAAACATGATTTCACTACTTTCTTGAGAGGCTGATTCAATCACTCTGAGCCTCAGTTTCCTCCTTTGGAAAACAGGTATTCCTGATATTAAGCAGGAATGGAATGAGCTAATCTATGTTCTGTAGCTCGGGGCTGTGGCCTGGGAGCTCCCCAGGGCAGGAGTAGCAGAGCTGGGGGCGGGGTGCCTGGAGCCCCTCTAGGTCTCTGGTGCTGCCCCACCTTTCCGTGGCCCCTGTAGATGCTCCCAGGGCTCCTCTTGCTGAAATCAGACCCAGGGGAGACACAGGCTTCAGTTCTCTCTGGGGACATGGCCCCAGTCCAATGGTCCACCTTGCAGGTATTTTGGCTACAGTAAGCGGTGTCACCATGGCCGGGTGACCATTATCTGGGACATTTGATCCTGTCGATCTGCCAAATCAGATAATTTGGTTGGTTTGCCCGTCTTTCTGGATCATATGACCCAGGTAATGGCCTCGTCCCCACCTGGCCTGGCTCTACCTCGACAATCTCCTTTTCAGTGAACCTGAAATGAAAACTGGCTTCAGCCAGTCTGTGCAAGCCAAGGCTTAGGCAGGGAAGCTCATTTAGAGACTTACAGCTACTTTTCTTATGTGGCTGATCCAGCGTGGGGATTAGGCATCCATAACTCATAAAAGTTAAAGCAGTGGAATTTGCTGATTTTTACACTTAAAGAACATTTTTAATGAAGTCTAACATCTGTACAAACAATATAGCTCAACTTATGTTCACAAAGAACATTTCCCCTTAACCAGCACCCAGAGCAATAACAGAACATTATCAGCTCCTCAAATTCTTCCCTTCCTCCCCTCCTCCCCAGACTCCTCCCATTACAACCTTCTGCTCAAGCATAACCTCTCCTCTACAGGTGAGCAGCCTGGGTAGTTTTGAACTTTATAGAAATAGCAGAAGACCACATGTCTGCTTAGGGTCTGGCTTCTTTTCTTTTCCTTTTTTTGGTACCAGGAATCAAACTCAGGACCTTGTGCTTGCCTGGCAGGTGCTGTGCCCCTGAGCTATATGCCCTGCTCTGGCTTCTTTTCCTGAACATGATATTTGTGACTTATCCAGGTGGTCATGGTGGCCATAGTGTACTCACTACTGCATAGTATTCCTTTGGATGGGCACCATATGACTTATCCTTTCTTCCATCAGGCTACTTCCAGTTTGGGTCGATCATAAAGAGTGCACCCTAGAATATGTATTTGTGGCAAGATATTTGTGTTAAGTATCACATTTTTGGTTAAGTGAAAAGATCAATTAGAAAAGGGATGATCTTACAAGATGATCGCTCTCAATCTCTTTCATGATGATATAAATATGCTTTAGAATTAGGGAAGACAGGGAGGCAAAGCCGAGGTAAGATTGCTAAAGTGGCACATGTCCTCCAGCCTCTGGGATGTGTCCCAGCTGTGTCAGCCCCCACATGTGACCAGCTCAGATTCTCTAGAAGAAAGCAGGGGCTTCTGCAGGTATTGTGGGTGGAACCTTTGAAGTGAGGTCCCATGTAACACCTTCGCCAAGCGGCCCTCTAAATAGGCTGGTGTGGTGGCACATGCCTGCAGTCCCAGCACTTGGGAAGCTGAGGCAGGAAGACTGCCAAAATTTCAAGACCAGCTTGAGCTACATAGTGAGTTAAAGGCTAGCCTGAGCTACACAGTGAGACCCTGCTTCAAGAAGTAAGTAAGGAAATTAATTACTTAATTAACAGCTCTTGACCTTCTCACTTCTCCTTGGACAATTTATTCACCCTGTCTAGGGTCACGCAGTTTGCACCTACAAAAAAGCAATTAGACTTGTGTGATCTTCTCAGATGTTTCCAGTCCTCAAATACTTTGAGACTGACTGGTGTTGAGAATTATTATGACATGAACAGACATCGTGTGTTAAGCGCCTATGTCCCTTTAATTGATTTCTACATACTATCTCATTTAATTCTTCAAACGTGCAATGTTGGAAGAACTGCAGTGTTGAGGAAACTGAAGCTCAGAGAGGTTAAATCCCTCCTACAGGATGCACAGCCAGAGACTATCAGAACAGGGGTGGGAATGAGGCCAATTTCATTTTAGCCTTCATGTTTAACTGCTGCCTCTTTGTTTTTCCTCTAAAGAACTATTTCAGGTATACAAGAACAGGCAGAGAACAATATAATGTATCCATCAAACTGTCTGAGAAACAGAACACTGAAAATACACTTAACCTTCTTGCAACTCTTCCATACTTTGCAATACATATATATTCACAAAAATATCCTGAATTGCTTTGCAAGCTTTTGAGTCATAGTAAGTGGTATTATCCTATGTGTCCTTTGGTGAGTGGCTTCCCCTACCCCAGACTCAACGCTATAATGTTTGAGATCAATCCACGATG
Source organism: Chinchilla lanigera (assembly GCF_000276665.1). Lineage (NCBI taxonomy): Eukaryota > Metazoa > Chordata > Mammalia > Rodentia > Chinchillidae > Chinchilla > Chinchilla lanigera. The sequence continues at coordinate 9,430,105 of NW_004955455.1, forward strand.
ATACATAGAGTTCTAGTTCATTAACTTTCACTGCCGCCCTTTAAGAATTGATCTATCCCATTCTCTTATTGATGGGCATTTCGGTTCTTTCCAGTTTTCCTTCATTATAAAGTGCTGCGGTAGGCAGTCTTCACGCTTGTGTACCAAAAGTTTGATGGGCGAACTGTCCTCATTATACAGAATTCTGTGGCCTGAATATCCTCCCCCCAATCTGTATGTTGGAATTCTGCCCCTCAAGGTGATCGTTCTATGAGGCAGAGCCCCTGGGAGGTGGCTAGATCAGGAGGGTGGAGCCTCATGATTAAAATCAGCACCCTTCTCAGAGAACCCAGAGAGCTAGCCAACCCCTGTGCCTTTTCTACCCCAGAAAGCAGTCCCTTCCCGGACACTGAGTTTGCCACACCTTGATCTTCAACTGCTGGCTTCCAGAACTGTGAGAAATAAATTTTAAATATTTATAAACCAGCCAGTTTATGGTATTTTGTTAGAGCAGCTTGAACAGATGGAGATAAGAATTTCTCTTTTATGCTGCATACATCCTTGATAAAACTGGGCAATTTAATTCACTCATCAGTTTCATCCTGAGCATCTATTATGCACCAAGCCCTTGTTGGGTGTGGGGGGACACTGAGTTGGCTACAAGACACAGCTTTTGACCTGTAAGAGTTGCCCTGCAGGACCATGCCCCAGCCCCGTCAGATGGGGGAGGGTGATAAAGGCTCTGCACCAAGGGCAGGGAGTAGCAGTGGATTTCAGGGAGGAAGTGGCAAGGTGTGGCAGCAGAGAGAGTGGCCAGCTAGTGTGGGCAGCGGGGGCAGCTCCTTGCAACTCAGGGGCCTCCTGCCCAGTGCCTCTGCCCCTCAGACCACGACCTGATGCATCTCTCTTCCCTGCAGTCACACTGACGTGTGAGTCAGATGTTTAGTGCCTGAAAAAAGATCATCTAACTGGGAAGCTTATATCTGCTTTAGCTCTGGGACCAGAATTCTCTCTGGCATCCTGAGTGGATACATGGCATCCTCCCTTTGCCTCGGGTGTACTCTTTCCACCCGAGATCATCATGATACGAGGCCATGACTCATGTGTGTAGCCCACAGATGCCCATTGTTCATGCAGTGTGAAACCCTCATAAGCTTGGAACTACAGTTATCTCTATTTTTTAAAAGACAAGACTCAGAGAGAGTCAGTAATTTACCCAACACTGTCCTGGTAGGAGAATGGATGGCTAGAGCTCCATCCCAGGTCTCACTGACTCCGGAGTTCTTCACCTTTGCCAGGATATTCCTGACACCTCTGGAAGTGAATCCTCTCCTCACCCGTGAGAGCAGCACTGTCAAAGAGAGGTTACTTACCCGCAAATGCAGACTGTTCACTACCGACACAGTCTCTTCTTTTGCTTCAGCTACTCAGAAAATTAGAGCAAATCCTATTTTTAAACACTGTGGTTCAAATGACAGTGATGTATGGGTTAGTGGCTCATTTTTTTTTTTTTTTGGAACAAAAATTAAAGGTGTTACCTGACCTTATGCTTGGAAACTCTCTTACATCATTCTGTCTTGATCTTTATAATTTATTTTAAAGATTGCTTTGTTTTTCCTACTTTCTCCAGAGTCCTGCAGCAGAATTTAGCCAGAAACAGTAAGATTCTGAACTGACACAGAAAGCTGGAGAGAGGATGAGGCTTTGTCAGAAACCTGAGACACGAGCACTAGCAGGGATAAACTGAGCACGACGAGCCCTCAGCCAAAATTAGAGTTTGTCTGTTGTTGGGGCTATAAGAACCAGACGTCATTCCTATCTGCCAAAATTGCATCACTGACTGTGCATATCTTACTGCTTTACTGCTTACATCTTACACAAATCATAATCTGTTAGTTTCCGAGACTAGCAACAGGGCTACAGGAGGCTCAGGAGCCCTGCAAACTCCAAGATTTGGGCAAAGAAAATGAGTAAGAACAGAAAAAAGAGGGAGATGGTGGGAAATATAAGGAACAAATTAGAAGCGCTTACTATATGCTGGGACTATCTCACCTACCTACCTTATCGTCTTCATTTTTTGGTCACTATCCGAAGGGATCTTCATTTTGAATTTATATATTAGGCAACCAAGGTCTGAGGTGTTGAGGAGTTTACCCCAGGGCACACAGCTATAACAATGGGGTCACAGTGGCAAGACTTGGTAAATAAAAAGATGGGGCACCCAATTATATTTGAATTCCAGGTAAATGATGAAAAAGAAATAGTAAGTCTGTCCCATGTCAAATTTCAGACAGATACTGTTGTTGAGGGCTGTGACTATCTCAGGTTCTTGGTATCTTGAACAAGGAATTAAGCGGGACACAGAGAAGTAGAAGTGAGGGCATAGATTTATTAGTCAGGATCCACTCTTCAGGGTGGCAGGGGCCAGGGAGAAGAGCTCACAGCCCTGGAGGAAGCCAGGTGTCAGTGCTATATGGGTTTTCGTGGGGAGAGAGTGGCTCTGTGAATGGGGATGGCAATTCACTCCAGTCAGGGACACGTCTCCTTTCTGCTGAAAGACAGAATTTTTGTCCCTAAGACCTTTAAGAACTGTCATGGCCTCCAAAGCCCATGATGGGAGTTTCAAAGCCACAACATAAATGATATCACAATTAATTAATTGAGATTACACTTCATTGAGTTGGGGTCACTCCGTTGTTTAGGATATTCTACACTACATGTGTCTCCAGGCGTGGCTTAATCGTTAGAGGTGGGTGCTCTCTGCGGTTTTTAGAAAGCTTATCTTGGGCCCCCCAGAAGCCCATAGCACATACACACACCCTCTTGTTTTTCCCAGCTGTGGTCTAGCTGTCACTCTGTGGTTTTTGGAGCGCCAGCTTCCTTATTTTCCCTTTGGCCTTCAGGCCACCTCATTCCAGAAATTTCTCTTCTCTACCTACTTCCTCAATACTAAAAATGGGATCCGGCCTCCTGTATTTTACCTGCCACTCTTTCTGAGGTTCACACTCAGTCTGCCAGTTACTTCTCAGACACTCCTTTCCTCTGGGATGTAGGTGACACTGTAGGACATGTGGTCATGACCACTGACACTAGTTGAGTGCAGGCCCCGTGTTTGATCTATCATTTCATCTCCCAATTTGTGGATGAGGAAACTAAGGTTCAGTGAGATAACTTGATTATGATCACATAGCCAGAAAGTAGCTAAGTCCGAACCTCAACCCAATTGATTGGTTCAAGATTTGCCACTCAAAAACAACAACAACAACAACAACAACAACAAAAGAACCAAATTTGGGGGCTGGGGATTTAGCTCAGCGGCAAAAGCGCCTGCCTGGCAAGTGCAAGGTCGTGAGTTCGGTTCCCGGTACCGGAGAAAAACCAAAAAAAACCACACCACACACAAAAAAAAAAACAAGAACCAAATTTGGGAGCCTGAGAGTGTAGCTTGGTTTGCCCCGCTTGTCCAAGGCTCTGGGTTTGAACCCCAGCACTGAAAAATAAAACAAAACACAAACCCAGAGTTTTCAAAAGTTGAAGCTTTTTTTTTTTTCAGGGGAGAGTGCAAACGCGGTCCTCCACTACCACAAATCATGCAGTCGAGTTTCCCACATTTGGGGAAATCGCAGGGGTCAGCACATCCGGAGTGCAATGGATAAGCCTCGCCCTGGGAAAACCACCCTCTTGATCATGGCATCTCCCCCGCCAGATAAGTATCCAAAGTTAAAGCTTAACACATGTACAGAAGTGTGCTTGATATGTAAACCTACAGTCCAGCTACTTAACGCAAACACCTGTAGAGCTACCAGCCCGGTCAAGAGAGAAAGAGGCTCTGCTTTTGTCACAGGAGTTGGGGGCCTTCAGCTGGGAATTCTTGGATTTGGGCCTTGGCAACCACACTTTGCAGGTGAAGCTACAGAGGTTCAGAGCTCCTGCTGTGACTTGCCCAAGATCACAGAGCCTAGAAGGTGAGAGATAGAGAGGGAAGGAGAGAGAAGAGGGGAAAGGGAGAGAGAAAGATTCTTATCCAAAGGTCGCATAGCTAAAACCTACAGCCTGTTGAAACAACAAACTAAACCCCAATGAGCAAAACTGCCCTTTTTGGGGTGTTTACTGTTTGCAAGGGGCCATGTGCCAAGCCTCTGAGCGGCGGCAGCAACATTCTGCCATTTATGGGGTGATAACTCAGTGCCAGGCACCTTGGTCCTTTGCGTAATCATCTCACTTAATTCTGCCAACCACCCTACGACGTGGATCTCGAGCCCATTTTACCGACGAGGAGACTGAGGCCTGGAGCTCCGCGCAGCCAGGTCCAGGCCGCCGCGCTCCACGGGAGGCTGGGGAGGACCGAGTGGCGCGCAAGGAGTTAAGCGGGAGGCAGCGCTGTGGCTCCGGCGAGGAGAGCGCCGGGCTGAAGCGCGCTGCTGGCGGCGGCGCGGGGAGCTGGGGCTGGAGACGCGAAGTCCTGGGCAGCCGGCGAGGCGGCGAGAAGGCAGCGCGCGACAGGCCGGGC
>NW_004955455.1:9434693-9532971 GCF_000276665.1 Chinchilla lanigera
CACTTCCTCTGCCTCTGCCCGCCTCCCCGGCTCGCCGGCTGGCGTCGCCACCGCCTCCTCGTCCCCGGCCACCGCTGTCGCCCGCCGCTGCTGCAATCCAGGGCGCACGCTCTCGCACTTTCCCGCTGGCGGCGCGGAGGATGCCCCTTGCAGCAGTCGGGGAGAAATAGCCTTGGGCCAGGCTGGAGGACCCTGGGTGGCGAGGAAGGAAATCCGGGCTCCGCTTCCCTTGATGGCACTGCAGCAGCTGGCTGCTGGGACGGCGCCCACGAAACGGGCTCGCCAAGCTGGACGCGGGAGGCGCCGACAGGGACCCCAGGCGCAGGCTGAGCTCCGCAGGCAGAGTTTGCAAGTGGCTGGGACTCCTCAGGTAAGGACCCGGGGGCCTGGACCTGCTGGGAGGCGCCAGAAGGGAGCGTGGCGCCGGGCTGCTGCGCTAGGATCCCTGTCCCCAGGTGGGGCTGCCGTCCAGGCCGCTTTCCCGCAGACCGGGGCTCAGCGCCCAGAGCCCGGGAGACAACCCAGAGATGCGACAAGCCACCCCGGGGGATGACAAACTTTCCTCTGGCCTAGAATGGGACGTGCTGGCTCATCCGGGCGTCCCTGCTCTGAGCATCTGTCTGGCCCCTAAAAGCTTGCCCACCAGGACTTCTCAACTGAGCTCCTCAGGGGGAAGGCAGGGTCCTTAGACTTGGCTCAAGAGTCACGCCTTCCGGGCCAGCTGGGAGTTCCCAGGCGGAAGGAGCAGGTCATATGTACAAGTTAGCTCTATGAGGTGTTGGTTGGGGGTGACACAGGTGAGGTTCCCTGTATGTGTGTAATGATTGGCTTTGTGTAAAGGGATTTGCACACTTGAAATGTCCACTCTGAGGTGTGAGCCTGTGTGTAAGAAGAGGGAATGGGGGGGGGGCGTTTAGCCAGATTGTCCCCATTCAAGCCTTTCCAGCAGTCCCAAGTGTCATCACAGGAGCCAACCCACCTTCTTGGCAGAGCTGCTAGGAGGGGCGGAGGTCAACTCTCATTCCTTGTAGTTCCAAAGAGGCTGCTTGTAAGTGAGGAAAAAAAATGGGGAAGTTTCCTGGACTACTCAATGAGACCACTCAAACTGGCGCCTGGGGAGGTGCAAACTTTTTGTAGAAGGGACAAGTGGACAGGGTGTCCTGGCACAGTTGTCCCCAGCTCTCGGGATGTGGGTGGTCCCCCCACACTTCAGGCCCCTTGAGGCTCTGCGGCATCCCACATATAGCTCACAAGTTTAGCCAGATTATTTGTCCTCCCTGGGAAAAGTGTGCTCCGGCAAGGCCACCAAGGGCGAGTTTGGAGCTACCTCTGTGGCCTGAGCTCATGCAGGCTTCCTTGCTGGGACTGCAGCTGAAGGCTGGGGTCAGATTGATGTCCTGCTGGTTGGGACTTGATGTAGCTGCGAGGCAGAGACTGGTGTGCTTCTGGTCACGACTGGAGGGTCAGGTGCCTGCCTCAGGGAGTAACATTACTGTGTGCTTCTTGGATGGTTCTTGGGACCTGAGATGGGATCCAGAGGACCTCCTCTCCTTGCTTGGGATTCTGATCTGGGGTCAGGTTAAAAGCTGCTTTCCTAGCTGCCAAAACCCAGGAATTCCGCCAAGATGTCATGGCCTCGTGCTTGATGTCTCGGGAAGAGCCCCAGCTCTGGGTCAGGAGAATGAGCTTCACATCTGCCCTCAATTTGCTGTGTGACTTTGGGCAAATCACTGGCCCTCTTTGGGCTCCAGCTGCTGCTTCTCTGCCATGGGGGAATGACATATATCTTCCAAGGTCTCCCTTCAGATACCATATGCCTCTGGGCAATGTCACATGTGAGATTTTCAAAAACCCAGGAGATACTGAAGAGACCCAGGTCTGAAATCAGATCTAAGTTTGACCAGTCACCTCTTTTCCCAAGCTTTGATTTCTCCTCCATAAAATGTCACAGCTCCTACTTCAGAAGGACACGGGGAGCCCTGAGTGAGATGGAGAAGGGGAGTGCCCAGTGCCTAGCAGAGCGGGGAGCTCAGCATCCACAGCAGTAGGCTCTCCGGTTTGGGAACTTGTGCATGGACATCTGGGTGCTGCTTCCCTGGTGAGACTGGTTCTCACCCACTCTAAGCACCAGATGATCCTTGATTAGGGGGCAGGGTCCTTGTTCTCCCCAGTCACCTGATACCTGCAGTCCCCGCCCCCTGTCTCGGCTTCCTCTTAAAAGCACTGCTGGACCAGCTGCTCCCAGTGGGGAGCCCAGGGCAGTCTGGGAGGGCTGGATGCACCCAGCTGCTGTGTCGCCATGACAACAGGAGGTGGTGTGGTAAGCGGCCTCTATGGCTTCAACTTTGTAGCTGTCTGGGGACCTAGAGCAGAGAAGTCCCGTCTGTCCTGTGTCAAGCATCCCATCTGCTGAGGGGCTGAGGACTGTTCCACATTAGGCAGGGAGGCTGCTGTTCTGGACAGGAACAACCACACCAAGGAAAGAGCTCTTGTACAGCCTTGGAGGGGGCGCTGAGACTGGGGCGGTGCCGCAGCAGACTGTTCCCACTTCTTTCTGGCTGGTTTGGGAGCTTGGGAGTAGCTCTGAGTTCCTGCTTAGGTAGAAGGGCAGATCTCACCCCCACTGGCTGCAGGGGACATGGGAGGTATGTGGTGGGGCCGAGCAGGAGCAAATACACTGTGTGCTGCTTTATTCTATGCACTTGGCTTAGACTCTGAGGATATTAACAGCTTGCATTCCTGGTGGAATGTATGTGTGTGTTTGTACATGAGTAAGAATGTGTGCGTTCTCATGTGGTTTGTGCCTATATGATTATGAGAGGATGACTTACACAAGAACCTTAAGTGTGTGTGTGTACACATGGATCATGTCGATATGAGTGTGTACTTGATGGCTGATGGATTTATGAGTGTGTGCATGTCTGTAGATTTGTGAATGTGTATGTGTGCACACCTGCAAGAGAACGGGTACATAAGTGTATCAGTGCGAATAGTGAGGCTTTGGTGCTTGTGGATGTATTGCAAGCAGGTGTGTGTGTGTGTGTGTGTGTGTGTGTGTGCGCACAGATGCACGTGAATGCTGAAAGGGCCCATGTAGAAATGCCTGTGTTTGAGAAAGTGCACGTGTCTGCCTGGGTGCACGTCTTAGTGGTTCCATGTGCTGCTCACACATATCAGTGTGTGTGTTTGTGAGTGCTGCATGTGTGTGCAGTGAAGTGAGCGTGTGTGAGCACTGTGCACTTAGGGGCCTAGGTATCTGCATGTTTTTCGGGGTATTTCTGTGTATACCTCTGTGCGTCTCTCTATGTAGCATTGCACACTCAGTTGTCTGTGGGTGTGTACCTGCTCATCATATCTGTGTATATGTGTGAGCTGCTGAGCATGTGTATCTGTGAGTGTTACAATGTACATTCAGTTGTGTCTCTGCACACATGTGTGTTTCTGTGAGTCCCAACATATTTCTGAGTGTGTGTTGCGGTATAAACTTTGTGTGTTTCTTTGGGTACAGGCATATCTCTGAGTGTGCGCCTGTATGTAGGTTGCACATGTGGTTATGTCTCTCTGTGTCTGTGTGTGTTTGAGTGTTGGTACCTGGGTGTGTTGGTTGCAGTGTACATTTGACTGTGTCTCTGTGTGCGTGTGAGTGCCTCTGAATGTGTGTTCCTGTGTGTTGTGGGGTAACTTGTGCACACCTGTGAGGAGTGGTTCAGTGTGCATTCCTGGGTGTTGCATTGCATCTTCTTGCTTGTCCCTGGGTGTACATAGGTGTGTTTCCGAGTGTGTTTGCCTCTGCGTGTGGTGGTGTGACCTTTGTATGAGCCTCAGGTATGTGTGTGGGTTCCCAGGCATGTACATCTCAGAGGCTGTGTCTGAGAGCCTGTGTGTGCGTGCTCAAATGCTTCCATGCACTTTTAAACAGAAACCAGCCTCACCCTAGAGGACTGCTCTTCTGCCTGCTTTAGGTCTGAACTGCTCGTGCCAGGCTCCTTCCGAGTGTTGCTCCGGCAGTCGGTGCCAGTTCTGAGCAGGACTGGGGTGCCGCGTGCTCGTCTTTCCAAGTGCCCGTGCTTGCCAGTGCTCTGAACCCCTGTGTGCTCCACAGCCCCGCCTCCCACGGCAACAGCCCAGGTCTCTCTCGCCAGAAACCTCCACGTAGGGCTGTTGCTGAACAAACTCGCAGATGTTGAAAGCGCAGGTATAATTTTAGGCAGAAGGTCTGAAAATAGGCAGCCTTGGATGTGCTGAACATCTCGACAGCAGTGTTTCTAATTAGGAGCAACTTGTTTTCCTTAAATAAACAAATCAAGTGAGGAAAGAAATTGCCTGAGATTAATGGCTCCCCGGAGCAGGTCCAGATGTTGGGAAGATGGGAACCGAGGTGGGGCCTGAGTGGGTCTTTGGTCCCCACGCACCGCCAGTGCTAGTCGTGCTCGGGGTCCTTCCAGGTTGTGGCTGAGGCAGGGGCTGACGTGAGAGAGCCGCTAGGAGCGTGGCAGGGCGGGCAGCAGGGCCCCTTTCCAAGGTCTGGCCGGGGCGTGTTAGTGGGTAGATGCATCTCTGAACGCAATTCTTCCCTCCCCAGACTGATGCTTTAGCCAGGAGGCTTCACCTGTCTTCTTCCTCAAGAGACAGGCAAGGTTCATGCTCCTGATCCTTCCCTTGGCTTCAGCCATGTGACTAGCATTGGCCACTAGATGGGGTAGAGGTGACAATATGTCCACTGTACTTAAGCCTTGGGGGACCTTGTGTGTTTCTGTTATGGCTGGGAAGCACTTCCCTGAGGTTGCTGCTGCCTCCTGAGCCTGGCCCCCTCCCAGTGGAGAGCAGCACCCAGCCTAGCACACCCAAATCCCAGCTGGCCACAGCCAGGTAGCTAGGTGAATGCTGCCTCTCCTCTTTCACCAGCGCTGGGAGTTGTTTGTTATGCACCATTATTGTGGTCATAGCTAACCGATGGAGTTACCAGTAAATAATCTGTGCTTCCTTCTCCTGTTTGACTTTGGTATTCATTCAGAGGTACATAACGAATGCTTGTACTTCTCACTATTGCTGGCCCATCCTCACCTTGCTCTCTTTCTACCTCCCATGAACAGTGATAACAATGATAGATAACATTTATGCAGTGTTCACTAGGTTCAACCACCATGCCAAGGCCTTTATCTATATCACCTGTCACTCATAGCAACTCTATTAGATAGTTTCTATTATAATCTTTTTCTTACAATCTGTGAGCCTCAGAGAGATGAAATGATTTCCCCAGGTCACATAGTCCTGGAGAAGCTTTCCTGGGATTTGCATGCACATAACCTGACATCAAAGACTGTATTTTTAATCACGATGTCATAGTGCCTCCCCAGTGCTGGTGGGCGTGTTTGACATAACTGATGTCCCAGCATGCGTTGTTCACCATTTTCCCTTAGCTCACCTGAAGGTTGGGTTGGCCGGAATGAATCATGCTTCAGAAGTGTGAAGTGTCTGTCTGGATTTACCCATCCATCTATCCCTCCCTAGAGTCATCTACCCACCCATCCATCCACTGACCCCTCCATCCATCCATCCACCCACCCACCCATGCATCCATCCACCCACTCATGAATGCACCCAACCATCCCTTCTCCCTCCACTGCCTTCTTCCATCTGATCCTATATTCATTCATTCAGCATCAGTGTTTGCTCACGTTCTGCGCTGGGCCCTGAAAGTACAGAGAGGAGCTGTCCCAGCCCTGTCCTTGAGGAGCTTGTGGTCTGGAGAGGAAGCAGGAGGTGGATGCTGGAGGGATACTTGCTGGGCCCTGTCTAGCCCTCCCACCTCCCTGCAAGCAGCTGCAGGCCCACTTTGCACCCTTGTGATGTTGACAAAGCCCCACCAACATTGCCTGGCACCAAGTTGGAATCTGTAGTAGTAAATGGCCACCCCCTGCTTCCTATCCCTTCTCCTCCCATGGGAGAAACCAGCGGCCTCAGAATCCCAGAGAGGGTGACTAACCATCCTGGTTTGTCTAAGATCCAGGTTTTCCCAGGATGTGGGACTTTCTGTGCTAAAATAGGGAAAGTCTCACACAAATCAAGACAAACTGGCTCCCCTCGTCACAGAGGAGGTGTCAGACCCAGGCTGGAATGATGTGGTACAGGGAATTGACAAGTCTGGCTCAAGACTTGTTTCTGTAAATAAAGTTTTATTGGCACACTGTCACACCCATTCATTTATATATTGTCTGCTTCTACTCTTGAGCCAGAAGGACAGCACTGACTAGGTGTGACAGACAGCATGTGGCCTGCAGGCCCTAAAGTGTTTATTATTTAGCCCCGTGAACGAAAGACATTTGCTGAGCCCTGGGCTAAAAATTCCAGCTAGCATCCTGAGCCATGGCCAAGAGAGAGGAGACCAAGCCAAGAAATCAATGATCATGGCTGAATCACTGTGGATCGGGTGACATGTGGAGTTTCTGACCCCATGGGGGAGGAGCCCAGAGGCTCAGGAAAAGCGTAGGAGCTCCTGGGACTCTGTGTGCTGAAGGTTTCTTAGATGGAGAGACAGTGACCCTAGGAGGGAGACTTCCTAAGCCACCTAGACAAGGAGGCAGGTGACTGGTCTTCCTGGCTGGACAACTGGGAGGACACCTGTGTCCCCTAGCAGCCCCAACTCCAGCAAATACATCTGGGAGCCCCAGGCAGTGGGGCTGAGCCCCACATGATAATTCTCCTGTCTAAATGTTCGTAGCTCTAGCGCAGTTGCTAAATATTGTATTGTTTGCTGATTTCTGTAAATTCTCTCTGCCGTCTTGTGAGTATGAGGCAAAAGGAAGAGCTCTGGAATGGAAAGTGAAGGGGCCTGAGTCCCAGCTCTAACCACCAGCTATCCGAGTCACCTTGAGGAAGTCCTTTCCCATGTCTGGGCCTCAGTTTTCTTATCTGGAGAATGGGAGAGGAAATATGGATGGTCATTAAGAACTTCTCCAGCCTGGCCTTTTCTGTCCTACTCTTTCCTACATGGAGTGGCCCCAAAACCTTGGTGCATGTTGGTCTCTTCTTTAAGGTGGCCTTGCAGGACCTTGCTCTACAGAGCCTTCTGATGCCAGTGATGATGGCATCCATGGGAATCACTGCCTTTCTCTCTTCTGTTCAGGAAGTACAGTATCCCGTGTCTGGCAGAGTCATCACTGCCTTCCATTTTCTCACCAAATCCTTCTGACAGTCCTGTGAGCTGGGAGATCCCTGTGTCCACTTCACAAACCGAGGACACAAAAAGCTCAAAGGATCTTATTCACTTGACCAGAGTCACATAGCCAGTAAGTGGTAGAGCAGAGATTTGAGCCCAGGTCTGCCTGACCCCCGAGTCCCAGTCTCAGCCACACCTCTCCCTGTCTTCTCCTCTCTCTGTGACCCCGTCTTTCCAGGTGGAGGTGATGAACGTATCAGGAACCGCTTGGACATCGCTTACCCTTTCCCTCTCCTGTAGTAGCGTGGCAATGAGTTGGGCCAGGGCCCTTCCTCGTAGCATCGGGAGGGCAAACCTGGGTCTCTCGGCGAGGCTGAAGGTCAGGTGGGCCTAGGCGGCTATGAACAGCTTGAGGCCTCCTCCAGGACAGCAGATGACACATAGGGGTCTGAGGACTGAGAACTCCAGGCTCTGGCTTCGCAGGTCAGTGAAAAGACCCCCAAGCCTCCAGAGAGCTGGAGCCACTCCACATTTGCTGTGATGAACTGTTGAAAGTACCCGCACTGTGGCCTGGGGACAGCAGGTCACCCATCTCCAAGTCCCCAGGGCCCTGCATGGCTAAGATGGCCCTCATCCCCCTTTTCATGTGGCCAGCTACAAGCCAGTGACATGAGCTCTGCATTGAAAATCTCCCCTGAAGGACAGGTAGAACACCCAGTGTCTTTGGAATACTCAGACTAGTTCCCATTTTCGGGTACCTCATAGGGATGTCAGTTGTAATGCCTGTAAGATGTGTGTCCTGGAAACCCGATCATACATAACACAGAGAGAGAGGGGCCCAAGTGAATTTCTGGTGTCCGTCTCACTGGGGCCTGTGTACTCTCCCTTCGCACACCGTTCTGATAAGCCCGGTGACCTCATTTCCCGGGATGGTCACACAGACAAGGGGCCAATGAGGAGTGTGTGGGATGTGAGGAGGCACAGGGACAGTACCCAGAAGCAACAGCTGTTTGCCTAGAACAAGGGTAGAGATGGCGAGATTATAAAAATAAGAGGCATGAAAATGTAAAAATCACAGCTTGAGAAAAATTAACATCGGGGTCAAGTGACCCCCACATCTCAGTGGCTTGTGCTCAGCTTGACGTTATAGGACAGCAAAATTGCTGGTGTCGGTGACACCCAAGACGCTGTTAAATCCTACTTAGTAGGCAGGACAAAGGGCAGGGAGTCAGTCACCGTACAAGGCGTCAGTCCTGTGGTTAAACTAACAAGAGCTCTGGGAAGGAGCTGCAGGCATCTGGAAGACTCACTTGCGTGGGACTCTATTTTTCTCCCTGTGGGGAAGTGACATGCAGGTGTACTCAGATGTGTGTGTGTGGAACGTGGTAGACATTCCGGAAGGAAACATTCTTTGGCGTCAGACAGTTCCGGGCTGAGATCTCAGCCACCTTGTGAGTGACTCACCTTGAGCCTACTACCCGTCCCCGCCCTACCAGGACAGGACGTGGGATGGAAAGGTGTGAGTCCCCTATCAGAGATCCCACCACCTCAAAGAAATGTGGTGGCCTCTCTATACATGTCCAGCAGCTGGAGAACTCTGGTCCACAGCAGGAGTGGAGACCAAGAGACTGCCTTAGGACTGCAGAGGCTCTCGCTCATCTCTGCTCTGTCATCTATAGGCTGGGTGATCCTGGGCAAGTGGCTTTCAATCACTGTGCCTCTATTTCTTCATCTGTAAAATGGGAATAATAACACCTACCTCACTGGGTTCTTGCAGGCATGCAGTGAGATAAAGCTGAAAGTAGAGTAAGGCTTGGCAGTGATCATCTAAGTCAGAAGAGATGCCATTATCTCGAGTAACCATAAGTAACTAAGAGGCTTCATAGCACCAAATACCCCATGGGGTTCCACTCAGCACCAGGGGTGAGATGAATCTGCTGGTTGTTGCGTCTTCTACAAACCAGCTGCCATCCCCAGTAAGTTTCCTCTTCAAACTCCAGGCACTTGCTTGACTCATAAGACATCTGGTGGTCATCCATCACCCACTACTCTGCTTTGGGGTCTACATCATGCCAGACCCACCACGTCCCGTGCCAGGCCCTGGGAAGTGCATCTGACTGGGTGGAGCTGGGTGGAGGTGCGTGCTGGGAGGACACGGAGGCATGGGGATAGCTGTCTTCTGAAGGCAGTGCTCTAACCCTTTACAGCTGTGCCCTGTGCTCAGAGAAGACTGGCACATGGTGGGTGCCTGGTGTTTGTTGAGTGAATAAGCCAACCTTCTATATCGAAGAGCATCAGATAGGCAGATCTTCTTACCATCTAAGCTCTGCAGTTTTGGGGTCCTAGGTTGAGACCAGCAGTGTCAGTTTACTACCCAAGGAAGAAGAAAAGGAAGGTATCCAGTCCTGGATCCTTCCTAGGCATTGGAGAAGTTCTATCTCGTAATAAAATTTGATAGTTACAGGAGGTAGAATTAATTGGGGGAAACATGCTTCCAAACAAGAGGGAATTTATGACTGGAAGCCTTGTAATAATTCTAGGAGGTGCTCTTGTTTCTATTTTTATGGGAGACTCCTTTACCAGCCTCGCTGACCTGGGGATTGGAACAGACCCAGAGCCTGAACCACAGAGTTCTCTCGGCTCAGCTTGCACTGGGAGGACCTGGGCCTGGGCGCTACACACTCCAGAGCGCACGAACACAAAGCTGACTAATAGAGGAGTTACCAGCAGGGGCTCTGGGCTCTGCTGCTGGATTCATGGGCCAGACCTGCACCTCTCACTTCCTCGCTGACTTTGGTTGGGTGTCTTGACCGTGTGCCTCAGTTTCTCATCAGTAAAATGGGAATACTCAAAGTATCCCTTCTCTTGGGGTTGCTGTGAGTGTTTCATAAGTTCATTCACATTTACCCTAGCACAGTGCCTGGCACAAAATAGTGCTCAGAATCAAATTTATTGTTATTAGTGTAATTATTGGGAAGAGGACATGCCCCCCCCAGTGAAGCTCCCCGGTGTCAAGCCAGGGTGGTGTTCACTGAAGCCAGTGGTGGATAAGGAGCTGACTGGCCGTTGAAGAACTGTGAAAGGGCGGCTGGTTGGGGTGGGATGGACCATCAAGTGACCGTGACCTCCAGGCTTGGCTCAGGCCCCTGCCCAGTTATTAAAGGAGAGGGAGGGGAGGGGGAAATGCTCATGACCCCCACCTGGAAAGTCAGGGGTCATAGCAGAGAGGAGAGGATGGGAGAGGAGTGGTCGAGACACAGGCTGTGGGTTCAGACAGACCTGGGCTCAGACCTCTGCTCTGCTTCTGGCTGGCTGTGTGACCCTGGACAAGTGAATGAATCTCTCTGAGCCTCAGCATCCCCAGCATAAAGTACAGATTCGAGTCTTAACTCACGGCACTGTCTGGGGACTCAGTGAGAGGAGGAAAGGAAGCTCTGCTTAGTGTGCCAAGCTGTGCTCACCATTCCCCACCTGTGAGACAGAGATGGCGGACCGATGTCTGTCTCTAGGACCGGAGCAAAGATGATGTGACCTCATGTCTGGAGAATTTTCAGCACAGAGCAAGCACAGGAAAGGCACATGAGGTGGGGGGCTGTGGAGGGCCGGGCCTGGGACAATTCCGATCCATGCCCTGAGACAGCTGCTGGGGTCCGGTCCTGGTTCTGCTACTCCCCAGTGGCCGTGGGCTGTGACTCACCCGCTCCGTGCCTCAGTTTCCCTTTTTGTAATGTTGAAATAATAAGCTAGCTGTGTGGTCCATGCCAGTCATCCCAGCACTCTGGGAGGCAGATGCAGAAGGACAGCGAGTCTGGAGCTCCAGGTTGAACTATTTAGGGGCTTCCCAAGACCCTGTCTCAAAATAAAGTATAGAAAAGGCTGGGGATGTAGCTCAGTGTAAGGGCCCTGGGTTCAATCCCCAGTGCTATGAAAACAAAACTGAGGTAACAGTGTCCCGGCCTGGAAGGCTGTGTGAAAAATTCAGTGCATAGAACCGAGCGAGGCATGTGGCAGGGTTCTGTCTGCGCCTGTTGGTCACATTCCTCCTGTCACCGGGCAGCTTTCATTTCTGCCCTGTCAGAGGAGGCTTCCTGCAGGGAGCCGCAGGGCGGCCCCGAGCTGTCTGCAGGCAGAGGGATGAAGTCTGCGGACGCTCCTGGCACCGGGCCGTTCCCCACAATCCATCCCCAAAGTTCAAGAGGCGCTTCTTTTTGTCAGTTCCTTTTATGTCACCCTGCTACACTGCTCCTGCTCCATGACTGAGGAACTGGCTCGTCATAAGAGGGAATTCTGAGTATCACTGGGAAGGAGTCAGCCCGTAGTATGGGGCCACGAGTGGCTTCTATCTGGGCCTCCCTGGTTTTTCTACTCGATGCTGCTCATGACCCCGGGAAGGGCTTTCAGTGCCCTGCCCCCACTGCCCTGCCCCCACTGCCCTGTGAGCTCTGCCCCTGCTTTGGTCCCTGGAATCTGAGCCTTCTACATCCTGATCTGTGGAAGAGCTCAGACCCTATAGGTGTCCTGCAACTTCCTCAGGCGAGTGTATAAGTTTCTTTCAGCTGCTGTGATGAGTGATCCCAAATGCATAGACAATAGACATGGACTGTCTTGCAGTTCAGGAAGTCAGAGTTCTAAGGAGGGTGAATGGGCCTGTGTTCCTCCTGGGATCTCTGGGACAGAAGCCACTTCCCTGTCTTGCCCAGCACTAAGAGGCCACCCACTTTCCATGGCTCGTGGCCCCAAACCATTCCCCGTCCCCTTCCATTGCCGTCTCTCAGTCTCTGCCTCTGAATTTCCTGTTCTCTCTGCTAATTCCTGTGTGGTGACCCTGGGCCCACCCGGCTGACCTAGAATCATCTCTCTAACTCAAGACCTTTAACCTCACCATAGCTTCCAGGTTCCTTTTCCTACACAGCCCAGGTCACATATCCATAGGTTCCAGGGTGTGGACGTGGGTATCTTTGGGGAGTGATTATTTGGTCACCAGTGAGTAATGAACAAACCATCCCATGTGGGCTTACACAGCACAGCACTTTCATCCTGCACTCAGCGGACACAGGGTGTGGGCACATCCGAGCACCTGCCCTGTCAGGGCTGCCTGGGCTTGTGGGCGAAGCACCAAACAGCAGAGCCCCTGTCCTGGCGGTCACTGAGCCTGGGAGGCAGAGTGCGACGCACAGAGATGAACGAGCAGCCTCACTGCCCACGGTGATGGGCGCTGTGAGGACACACAGGGGACGATCCTGGCAGCCTCTCGGAGACCCTCTCCCTTTGGGAGCATCTCTGGATCCAAAGTCCTTCACTTCCTGTCCCTTCTGGCCCCCGGGTGGTGACAGTTCCTCCTGCCACCGTTGCTCATTTCTGGGTGCTGCGCCCTTTCTTATGGATCCCCCCAGGCCTCCCAGGTAGGGTGAGCCGCCCGCCACCTGCTGGCCGAGGGGTGGGGGTGCTTCCTGTGTGCCCTGCCCGCTGCTGTTGTCACTCACTGGTCCTGAAGGAGCGGGCCAGCCAGGGAAGAGCTGGGTTATCTCCCGTTTGAGGTCAGGAGCTCCGCCATGCTCCCAGCAGCAGTACTCACAGCTGCCCGAGTTGGAAGCACCGGTGCCCGTGAAAGAATAAACAGAGTGTGGCTTATGAACAAAATAATGGAATATTAGTCAGCCTCAAAGAGGAAGGACATTCTGACACAGGCTGTGGCATAGGTGGCCTCTAAGGCCTTACGCCAAGTGAACTAAACCAGACACAGCGGGACTGGCGCCCGCAAGACTCCACTCTTCAGAGGCCCCGGGGTGGTCAGAGTGTTGAGACAGAAGGTAGGGTGGCAGGAGCGTGGAATGGTGGGGAAGGCGGAAGTGGGAAATGAGAGTTTAAGGGGGACAAGAATTTAGTTTGGGAGGATGCAAAAGTTCAGCAGGTGGGTGGCGGCAATAGTTGCACAATTATATGGGTATCGCCCAACTGAACACTTAAACATCCTTACGAAGGATAAGTTTTGTGTATATTCTACCACTAACAAAATAAATAAACGCAGCGAAGGTCTAGAGAGATGCAGTGACTGCCTGAGGCCGGTCTTGGGGTGTAAGAGGCAGGGCTGGGATTTGAACCCAGGTCTAACCCTAGAGGCTGCGCAGTCTCCTGGCACTGTGTGATCTCACCCCTAGAGCGCCATGTGCACCTAAAGGAGGGTAGATTTGGAGAGTGTGGCCTGGGGGCCTTGGACAGAGCCCAAAGAGGACACAACTTCAGGTGCCAGGAGAACCCAAGGCACTAACAAACGCCACATGCTCCCACCCCACGGGCAGTCATCCATTTCCCTGCTCAACAGGTTTTTCATTGAGCACCTACTATATGCTAGGCCCAGTGGAGATGGTGGAAATACAAGACATAGCCCTGTATAAAATTATAATTCAAAAGGCACATCTGGGCATATACTCCAGAAAGGAGAGCAGATGAGGCCAGGGTGCACATCACAGGGCATCTGAAAGGCAGGTTTCCCTAAGAAAGGAAAAACTGAGCTGGAACCCAAAGGATGAGAAGAGTTAACCAGGTGGAGAAGGATAGGAAGAGCATGCTAGAAAGAGGAAATAGCATGTGCAAAGGCCCTAGGGTGCATTGGGGAATGGTATGGACCAAAGGGCACTGACACTAGGGTTTTGGTGGGTAAGGAAGAGCTGGTATGCAGTCTAAGGGTCTGAGGGCCCCATGAGCTTTCTCCTTTTCATTATTCTCCCAGCAGTGGGAAGCCTTGTACAGAGTTAGAGTCGGGGAAGTGAAATGATTCCATTAAACTCCAGCCCAGCAACAAGAAGCAAGCTGCCCTCACCTGAGGTGGGAGCCCATTGAAATCGCAGTTCCAGCCCTATTATGCAAAACACAAGGCCTTCGCTAGGAGAAGGCAGGGCTGGCTAAAAGAGTCCACAAATTAGTTTTTTAATCTGCTTTAAGTTGCTAAAATGCCCCAGCCTTTCTTCCATTGTCACCTGGCGGCCTACGGGCTATTTTAACGTTTATTAGAGAATTTTCTTTTCTTTTTTTTTATTAAAGGAGCCTTTTTTTCTCTTTTTGGAAAACAAATCCCAGCTGTGTTTTGATAAGACAGAATTGAAAATGGCACTGGGGAAATGCCACCGAAAGCTTTGGCTTTTCTCCTCCTGGCATCGGAACTGATTTAAATAATAATTATATTTTTCATCTCCATACAGCTCCCCCTTTCCGCCCACCCTGGCCTCCCCCAAACACCCCTCAGTCTCAGCAGCTCCGGAAACGTGCTGTTTCTGAAATCCCTAACTCTCGACTCCCTGGGGGATGAGGGACAGCTCTACAGAGTTCAAGACCTTACCTTAAGAGCCTGAGGTGCAGCGAGATCTTGCTTAAGACAAGCATTGCCTGCTCACTGCCTCGCGGCCTTGGGTCATTTATTTCAACCCCCTTAACCTCCAGCTACTCATATGCATGGGGTTTTTTTGTTTTTGTTTTTGTTTTTGGTACCAGGAATTGAACTGAGGACCTTGCGCTTGCCAGGCAGGCACTAGTGCCGCTGAGTGGACATAAAGCCAATGTTCACCTTCCGCAGGATTCTTTGGGCTACAAGTGGCAGAAAGTCCATCTTCCATAGCATTACCTTTCTGTTTCTTCTCAGACAAGAAAGGGAACATAATGTAACTAGAAGTCTAACTTCAGGCTTGGCTGGATCCAGAAGCTTGACAATGCTGTAGCTCCCGCCCTCTCCCTTTCCCTGGCTCCTCTTTTCTGCCTCCTCTGTTCCTTCTTGGTGCTCCCCTCTTTACCAGCCTTCTCCCTGCCCTCTCCCCCAGGGACCTTTTTTGCAAGTTGATTCTTTTCTTCTGGGCTCAGAAGCCGAGGAGCAGCTTTGTGCTGGCGTCGTGGCAGCTGCAAGCCCAATGCCAGCAGGGCTGCAGTAGAAACCTGAGATTTCCTGGAATCAATCACCTTGGCCCGGGTCCTGCGGCCAACCACACACGGATCAGCCTTTGTGGCTTCCTGAGCCATAATCACCTATTGTGGGGGCAGGATGAGTCCCCGGAGGAAGCCGCAGCCTGGTTAACTTATGGAGGGAACCCGATTGCTGTTCACGTGGAAAGGACCCATCTCAAGCCATGTAGCGCTCATCCGAAAGCTACGGAGGGTGGAGGAGGTCAAGGACACGAGGCACCCAGAGTGTGCAGCATGCGTGGATGCCACCTGTTCCTGTGACTGTCATTGGCCTGGTGACCACACAGGCATGCAGCGCTCAGAGCAGCGACAGGCTCCTCTAGATCTGCTCAGCGTGGACATCTGCTCACTCCCGTGCCCCCTTGCACCAGTCACGGCCCTTCACTCCTGGTTGACAGAAGCAGCTGTTCCCTAACAAGCTCTCACCGTCTGGCCATCTTCCCAGCTAAAAGCCATGATGGCTTCAAAGATGCAGGTTAGGGACACAACGCCAGGTGCCTCCAGAAGCAGGCAGGTCTCCAGGCATGGGCCTATCTCGCAGGGAGTGTCCTGTCTCAGAGGGAAGGTGGCTGTCCCTAGCCCAGCCCCCTTTTCCCATACAACGACTTGGCCCAGGAAAGCCACCATCTTGGTTTATTTTTTTAAGTGAATCCCAAGGTTGCATGAGAAATCTACCTGGTGGTAAGTGCTGGCCACCAGTTCAGGCAGTTTTAACACAGGCTGGCCAAAGAGTGTCTGGGCGGCTGCTTGTGAGAAAGGACAGGTCCTTCCAGTGTGGACAGCAGAGAGTGTGTGTGTGGGGGGGTGACCCCAGAGGACACCACCCACTTCTCTGGGAGCCGGGGCCGTGTGCCTTGTGCATAGTGGCTCCTTTGATGTCCCTGGGAGGACTTATTTTACTCTGAGCTGTGCCATTTGTGACGGGCTTTGTAGATGGGCCTCAGCAGGAGCGGGTGCTTAGAAGCAGTTCATTTTGCTGCCTGAGATGATGAAGCTTCTCTCTGATTTCCTGCTCTACACTATCGATGTCCCGGGGTAAAACTCCTGCCGAGGCCGAGAACATAGCTCACCTGCTATCCCTCTGTGTGAGGGAGGATTCCATCCTGACTTTACCCCTTCACAGCTGAGTGACTTAGGGTGCATCACTTGACCTCTCTGAGCCTCAGATTTTCCATCAGCAGCATGGTAGGGGGGGACCTTCATAGCTCCTGCCCCCTAAGAGTTGTCGGGTCCATAGTAAGTGCTCAGTAAAACAGGTCTTCCTGCAGCTGCAGCAGCCTGGGGAGAGGGAGGGAGATTCTGAGGCTTCTTGCAGGTACTGAGCACTTGCCCTGCCAGGCCCTTTTCAAGCACAATCCCCTCCACTTCCTCCATGGCTTTACTGTGACGAAACTGAGGCTCTGAGAGACGAAAGGTATTGTCAGAGGTCACACACACAGGACTTGGCAGACCTGGGATTTGAACTTTGGCCTCCCTGGACCTAGAAGCCCATCCTCTTGTGACCTGATGCTGCCTTCCAAGGGAGCAGTTTACGTTCACACCAACTGCCCCATGGGTGCAGTGGAGCCCCAGCCCGGCACTGCTGCTCACTTACTGCATCGACTCAGGGGACTTTCTTGACTTCTCTGGGCCTGTTTTCCAGCTCTGTAAACTCACCCTTCTCCTTCGCATCTCAGGGCCTTTGCACATTGTCCTACCATCAGCTGAGCACGCTTCCTTCTTTGCCTGGTTAATTGCAGCTCCCCTTCAGGTCCGGAGTGAAGCATTTCTTCAGAGTGCTCCTTGGGGGCTCCGCTGGACAGGCCATATCCCCCCTGTGCTCACCAAGCATCGCATCTTTCCTGGGGTTCATGATGCCTGTGCTGAGGAGTGGTTTAAGTAGCCTGTGTCACCTCTATGGGACTGCGTAGGGAGTCAGGGCACTGCTGTGTGTGTTCGGCTCCCATTGAGGTCACGCTCCCAGCCTGCTGCATGTGACACTGAGGTTATCAAGTTCACGGGTAGAGTTAAAAGGAGTCTTCGGGACACACACACACACACACACACACTGCTGGCGTGAGTGCGAACTGGTGCTGCTGCTTTGAAAACCTGGCGGAACTTTCTAACACGGCGCAGCGCCTCCCTTGTGGCCCCACGTTGAGCAGTACCCTGAATAGCAATGACTATGTACTGTTTTCCTCTGTTGTTTCCGTAATATTCATAACAGTGAAAGCCAGAGACGGCCCAAAACGTCCATTATGGCAGAACAGAGGAGTGAAATGCGGTTTAGACCTACACAGGAATCGTCTGCAGCACTGGCAGCGAACCACAGCTGCGGGCCACAAAAGGACATGTCATGCAAAATCAATGCCAGCAAAAAGCCAGAAACAAAATCACATGCTGTGTAATTTTAGTTATAAGAAGAAGCTAAACTATGGTGTCTCGGAGGCAGGCATGCTTGGTGAAAATATTACACAGAAAATGAAGAAAAAATGACAATAGTCAGAAGCAATAACCTTGAGTAGGAAAAGAGGAGAGATGTTGAATAGAGGGGTACAGAAGGGGTTTTGGGGTGCTGGTAGTGTGGGCTCTGGCCCTGGACAGTGGCCACATGGGTGTGCATTCATTGCACAAGGATTCATTCCTTGTATCTTTCTGTTTTTGTATATGTGGGTCATGATTCCCATGAAAAAGTCCCCTGCGTCCCTCCAGGTAACGACCTCTGGGAATCCTACCTGGGCCATTGTCGCTTAGGCCTTTTGTACAGAAAACACCCTTTGACTTCCTGTTTCCACCCGAGTTATTCTTCAGCTTCAGCACAGCAAATCCTGCTGTGAGGTCTGTCCCCTCTGTCCTGGAGACCCCTGGGGGCCCAGAGTTGCATGTGTGAAAACAAACCGGGGCCTCTTTTGTCCTGGGACAGAGGCTACCTGCCCAGAGGCATGGTTGGTCCCTTCTCCAGAGGGTGATAACGTTGGGTTTGATTGCCCCAGAAAAACATAAGAGTAAAAAGAGAAAATAGGAAAGAAAGAGAAAAATAAAACCTGAGAAGCACTGTTTAGTCCCGGGTTTCTCTGGACACTGACAGACAGGGAGATAAGCTGGCGCGGGTGAGCGTCAGGTGACAGCCCTGGCCAGGGTTAGAATGAGGACACAGGCCCCCAAGGCCTGGCGTGAGCTGGTGTCCAGGGCCAGGAGGACTCGGTGTCCGCACTTACCATCCCAGTGGCTCTCCCAGCACCCGGAGCTCTCTTTGTGAAGATAGGAGGGTGGGTCTAGGCTCTGCTCTCAAACCCGCCCAGCTGGAGAGCAGACATGCTGTGGTCTCTGCTGGGCTTTGAAGCTTGCATCGGGCTGGACGGGGTTGGAGTCTTACAGGATTGTCAGAAGTCGACCTGATGGTCTTGGAGTCTGTACCCACTGAGGAGGAACTTCATCCACCCATCTCTTTAAGAAACATGTCTTGGGCTCTTGCTGTTCTCCGCGCAGGTACGAATTGAGCTTCTTTTGGACTAGGCTCTGTAAAACCGCGAATATAATCACAGATACCACTGGATTTGGGTTTACCCGGCGTGTCCCCAGTCTTAGCCCTGAAGGTCCAGTGGTCTTAGGACACCCAAGTCCTGGGCAGACCCTGGAATGGTGAGCAAGATGCCTTGCTGCCCACCCTCAAGGAGCTCGAAGTCTGGTGAAGCAGACAGGAAGTCCCCACCATCCTGTCAGCAGGCACTTCCCTAGAAGAAGCACAAGGTACCGTCACAGCCAGGGGAGGCTTCTCCCCTAAATGACAGGTGCCAGGAGGCCTTCCTGGAGGAGGCGGCATCGGCGGAGCCCTCTGAGAGCAAGAGGATCAGGCAAAGGTACAGGGTGGTCTGGGGAGGGTGTCACGTTGGAGGCGAGGGGAGCCAGAGGGGCTGTGTCGCGGCAGGCCTTTGAGTCATGGTGGGCACCACCCGCCTTGGTGGGGGCCTGGGGAGAGGAACGGGGCACGAAGCTTCTGGTTAGACGGCCCTGGCTGCCATGTACAGAGCAGAATCAGGCTTGGCAGGGGAAGGGGCCTGGCCTTCCCTAGCCTTTTACACGGTCTAATCTGCCTCAGGGGTGGGGATGACTCACTTATTCCATTCACTGTCTGTGTCTCCCTCTCAGGACACTGGCAACCTTGGCATGATGGGCGTTTCACCAACTGATTTGTGGCTGGGATTACAGGGGCACTGGTAGATGCACAGCAGGTCTCTACCCAATAGATACCAGTAGCACCCACCTCCCCACCCCATTGTGACGCTCACAATCATCTCTAGACACTGCCAAGTGCCCCTTGAGGTGGGAGAGGTGGTGGCATCACCACCAGCTGAGGCTTGCCTGCAGTGAGGCCTGGTCGGTCGTTGTGCCTGTTCCATGGTTGTTGAATGAATGAACGTGACCTGAGACAATGGGGCCTGAGCTGAAGTAATGGCCTTGGGGGTGGTGAAGGGAAGGTTGGGGAAGTAGGTAAGTGAGAGGAGCAAATACTTCACAGAGCGGCCTCCGTGTTTATTATGGCAATGATACCCACTCACTCTGTCATCCTCACCAGGGCTCAACTCCCTTTTATCCTATGGCAGAGGGCTACGCGGTAGTGAGCAGTAGATCCAGGCTGGAACCTGGTTTGGGGAATGGGGTACAGAGTTACAGAGCTCTTGCTACTTGCCAGGCCCTGTGCGTGGATCACCTCATTGAAGCCGACAGCCATATCCTGAGATCTCCTCTGAGGATCAGAGGTGAAGTGAGTTTGCCCAGAGCCACACAGCTAGGAGTGGAGCCAGCTTGCCTGACTTCCAGGTAGGGGAACAAACGGGGCACCACCCACCTTTAGGTCACAGACTTCACCCTAAAGTACCTTTTCTTTCCCCTTTGCCTGCAAGGAGAAATGATCAAAGGATTCCCACTGACACCTTCACTATTGAAGGCTCCACTTCAAAGTGACGGAGACACTGTAAAATTCACAACCCCCTGGCCATGTGAACCCTCGGGATCTTAACCTTATTCTTCCAGGGCCAGGGGTCAGGCAGGGACTGGCCAGGGATGGGGCTGGGGTTACAGCAGATATGCAGTCAAGCTAGACATTAGCAAAGCCCTGAGCACCTGCTGCGGCTTCATTTCTTCGCACCCAGAGAGTCCATGTTAGGTTAATTGGTTTTTCCATGTGTCCACATTTCAGCGCCCCTGCCCTGTTGGTGGAAACATCCCAGGGGCTGTCCTAGAAGCTTTCAGAACGCACCAGCAGTGACTCAGCTTGTGCCTGTGGGTGCCCACACTTTTGCTCTGTAGAGAAATCTTCCTAAGAGCCCACTTCACAGATGAGCAAGCTGAGGCTCAGTTTTCTGCTCCCAGCCTTCCTGGAGAAGCAGATGGGAGCTCTTTGGAGGCCCAAGTATTTTATGTACCTCTACGTTTACCTTATGTCTGGCCCAAGAGTTCATGTTCTTAACCACTGCACTAATGACGGCAATAATGATAATAAAGGACTAGTACCGTGCCCTGCGCATGCGCAGTCTGAGGTCAGTGTATGAATGCCCCTCTTTAGAGATGGGAAACCGAGGCTCTGAGAGGAGAGCTGGTGTACTTGAGGTCCTGCTGTGGGTGGCAGAGCCACAGCCTGAACCCAAGCTTGTCTGGTGATGCCAACGGCTGTGCCCTTCAGCACTCTGCGGTCCTTCCCCTCGGGCCAGGCTGATTTTCAGTAACACTTAACTCCCTTCAAGGAGGTGTAATGAGCTCCCCGAGAGGGAGGGGCTGCAGTGCTTTGGAGCAACCAGGAAAGAGACTGCGCTTATTTGGGGGATCAGAGGGTTATTCCGAGGAGGAGATGTGGAGGACGGATGTGAGGACGGGAACATCGGCTCAGCCAAGGAGTGGAGGACGCTGGTTCTCAGGGCGAGGGAGGCCTCAGGGTTGGTCTCCTGCTGAGAAAGGAGCGGAACGTGGCCAGGGCGCAGGGACAGGGGTGAAGAAGGACCCTGAGTGCAGTCGGCGCTCTGCATGTGCTTGAGAATAGAACGGATCCTCGTTCCCTGTGATGCCTGCTCTGTGGCCTGGTCCCAACACGGTACCGGGCTCAGGCGCCACGCCCAGTAAGGGTGTCCTCTGGGGTCCTGGGTCACGGCTGGGAAGCGCATGGCGGGACCTCTGTGAGGGCTCTGGAGGAAACACCCTATTACGGTTGAGATCTAAAAGGTCCCCCAAGGGCTTGCGGGCAGAGATGGGGCTTTGGAAAGGTGACAGGCTCATGACGACGCGATACCACCAGTGGTTAAAGCACTGCCGAGTTCAGAGCTGACAGGGGGGCAGTGGGACAAATAAATGAACAGCCTTTGCCACGCTTCTGAGCCCCATGTGGAGCTTGTGGATCAGAGGTGGGCAAAGCTGAGCTCACCTGGACGCACTCCCTTTTTCTATGGCTGGGGAAATTGATGTGTGGGGGAGGGGAAAGGCCCAGGGGGCGCAGTCAATCAGAACC
This sequence comes from Chinchilla lanigera, assembly GCF_000276665.1. Lineage (NCBI taxonomy): Eukaryota > Metazoa > Chordata > Mammalia > Rodentia > Chinchillidae > Chinchilla > Chinchilla lanigera. The sequence continues at coordinate 9,456,281 of NW_004955455.1, forward strand.
AAAGTCAAGATTAGGATCTAGGCCTAACCCTGCCTCCTCCCCCAGGCAGTCCTTCAGGCACCTCCCGGAATGTCCTGTACACAGCAGCACTACATAAATATTTATGAGCCACACACCCAGTGGGGACTCCATGGAGGCCGCTTCTTGGGACTGATCTAGTTCCATCTGATCTCAGAGTTTTCAGAGATGAAAACCTACTCCTTAGGATAATGGGCAATTAATTGCGCACTTTGGCAAGATAACACTTCTCATCTCTTTCTAGAATGTGTTTGCCTCCCCTGAGGTCAAACCAGTTCTTTCCAGCAATTCTCCGCACTCTCTCCTTACCCACACCCTCCGTGATAAGAGGGCCATCATCCCCTTGCAGGCAGGGGCCTCCGCCCTCCTGGATCCCTCTCAAGGGTTTGGGGATGGTTCAGTTACTCTCACAATGAGGGCATTTAGTGGGACTCTCCTCCCCTTGGTCCCCTGGGGTGCTCAGGAAACCGAGGAAGAACCGAGAGTAAAGGGAGAGAAACAAAATCCAGCAAAACTGCCCATTCTGAGGGTGATGCCCTGTACAGAGGCACAGCCAGCTCTGATTTCACAGATGTTTAGAAAGTGCTTCTGCACGGCTCACTTTCCCTGTGGGTGGGCAGATAGGGGACGGTGGCCAAGGGAGGACAAAGTTAGAGCCCCACTCAGCCCAAGGCAAGAATCCAACCTGAGCAGGGCGGGAGCCAGGAGAACAAGGGCTCTGTGTGCTGTGCGCACAGGGGCAGGAGTGCTGGGCTCCCACAGGCTCCAGCCAGGCGCTGGCCACAATCAGAAATCCATGATGTGGCCAGAGAAGAGTGCGCCAGGCAGGCACCGGTGCTGTGGCGTTGAGCCCCGGACAGAGTGTTCTCCTGGTGAGCCACGTTCAGGGTGATGATAAATTTCCCACTTGATGGCAGAGCCTGCCCTGGGATAAAAGTGATGCCTAGGAATTAGCCTGTCCCAACCCAGAAGCCCAAGGGGAGAGCCGGGGTTTTTTTTTTTCCTTGGACACACAGTAGAGCCCTGGGAAACTAGAATCAAATGCTTTTGGGGGCCAAGCAAGTGACACAAGGTGGGTGTGTTGCAGACCTTGGCAGTGTGGGGAGCCCCATGCTACGATGGAGGGCTGTTTTCCAAAATCCATGGATGTGGTAGGTTTAGGTCACAGCTCCAGCACATGCTAGCTGAGAGACCTTAGACAAGTGATGTAATCTCCGTGCCTCAGTTTCCCCTCATTTAAAAGTAAGTTGCATTGGTATTTACCTTGTAGAGTCATTTGGAGGGTCAAAGGAATCAACACTCAAAGCATTCAAAACTGTGCTGGCTGAGTTTATTTTTCACGAGAAGCAGGAATTCATCCTGTGGTCCAGTAAAATAATAAAACCTCTGCCCTGGCTCCGTGCAGCCCACAGCCTGAGAGCCGCCCCGACAGACTCTGGCCCAGGGCTGTAGGCAGACTGGGGTTTGAGCACTGGGTTTTCCCCTTCCTGGCTGTAGGCCTTGGACCGATGATAACTTGTCTGCGATATGTTTGTATCAGCTGTAGTGTTCTGTACCATCGGATATCCCCGTGGTATCATCATGAGGATCCTGCCGGGAGATGCAAGGTCATTGACAGCATGGGGAAATGACAAGGGATGAAACAGCACCCATAGTTAGAGTAGTGGGTTTCTGTTACCACCCACAGGCCTGAAAGGCAAAGAACAGGAACCTGGAGAAAGTGGCTGTGTGCAGAGGGTCACCTGCAGCTCCATATTCCTTGGTGGAGGGGCTCATCCAACCCTGGTGGCCCTGCAGAGAGAGGGGAGCTGGGGGCAAAAAACAGATGTGCTGACCATCCTCACCCACCTCCTGGGTTCCTGTTGGTGCCTCCCACTGGCCAAGCCCAAGAGGCAGGGAGGGGAGTAGAAAGCCCTTTGGTGTGACTCACACTGACCACCTGGCAGAGAGCAGGGCAGAGAAGCAGCAAAGGGGATCTGGACAACAACTGTGGATCTGAGTAACAAGCTCCTGTGTCCATGTTGCTGGGTGGCTTTCGCAGTCTAGGTTAAGCGTGATGCTTGCTGTACAGTTGGAGCAATAAATGGAAGATATTTTCATTGTTAGTGCAGCAGGGAGGCCAGGACACTGAGAGAGGCGTGGAGGCCCCCAAGTGTCCCAAGGGATCAGTACCCGTGTAGAGATATTGACGGATCTAGCTGTTTTCTACCTTATTCCTGCTGTGACTTCACTACAAAGTCGATGGCTAAACACAACACATGTTCGTTCTGCAGGTCTTAAGTCCAAATTAGGTTTTGCTGGGCTGAGCCAAAATCCAGGTGTGGCAGGACTGAGATCCTTCAGATTCTACAGAGAGAAACTGGCTCCTTGTTTTTTCAGCTTCTAGAAGCTGTCCAGTTTCTTTGGTTTGTGACCATCTTCCATCTCAAAGCCAGCAACGGCATTTTGTTAGTCACTTTCCTGTCACAGGGACAAAATACTCAACACCTACAACTTATTGGAAGAGTAGTTTGTTTGGCTTACAGTTTCCCGTGGGTTCAGTCCATGGCTGGCCGGCTCCAAGGCAGAAACAGCATGGTAGAAGGACCTGGTGGAGCACAGCTGTTTCACCCCACGGCAGCCAGGAAGCAGAGAGGGAGGAAGGAGCTGGGGACAGGAACACATGCTTCCAGGTAACACCTCCAATGATCCGTCTCCAACCAGTGTCTACCTTGAACTCATTACGGATTAATCCCCTGATGAATATAGCACCCCCCATGATCTAAACACTTTCTCAAAGCCCCACCTCTGAACGTGAGGCTTGAGGAGGGGGACATCCTAGATTTAAACTATAGCAAGCACCACTGTGGTCTTGTTGGGCATCACATCTCTGACTTTGACCTTCTTGTCTCCTTCTTTTCCTTAAAAGGCCTTTGTGATGACATCATACCTACTTGACAATCCAAGTTAACACCCCCCTCTCAAGGTCCTTAAGTCAACCACATCTGCAGAGTCCCTTTTGCAGGCCAGGTGACATGGTCAAGGGATGAGACTGTTGACATTTGGAGGGGGCATTATTTGCCCACCGTAAAGAAGTTCTAGGAAGCTTCCCAAAGGGACAATACCTTCCCAATGTGGTGCTCAAGAGTCCAGACTCCTCTCCACTAGCATCTCTTGTTCAGATTTACGATGTTCCCAAACTTCTTGAGCTGCCTTTGAGAATTTCCCCAGAGCTGCATGTTTTTCTTTAAATGGATCTTAAATCAACTCATCTCTTCATTCAGCTGGCTCCTCAGTGGTGATACATGAGAAATCCAGATTTGAGGTTTCCTGGTAATGTTTTTAACGGTCCCCATTAAAATAACTGTGGAATCATTGACATTTCAGGGCAAGTAGAAGTGTGCCTCTGTGCTGCCTAGGAGGAGCATGAGAAAAGTACCAGAAAACTTAATGGTAGGCATGTGGGCTCTGTGAGCCAGATGGAATTGCATTCAAACCCCAGTTCTACATTTATAAGCTGTGTGACTTCAGGCCAGTCATCTCACCTGTTTGAGCCTCAGTCTTCTCATCTGTGTGATGGGGAAAATAGTAGTGCCTATTTCAGAAGTTTGTGGTGAGATTTAAGTGAGATAATTCATGCAAAGTGCATAGCTCAGGACCTGGACGCGGAATGTTTCATAAATTTTAACAATTACAAATACTATTATTGTTATCAGGTCGCCTTCCACATTGCCTGATAAGACTTCTTGCCTTGCTGAAGCCATTCAGGAGATGTAGGAAACTACTGGAGACCCCATGTTTGAAGTGACATGTTGATTTCTCTTAAAAATATACATGGCCACCCCCCCATACCATGCCCTTGCGCATGCGTGTGTGCAGACACACACACACACACACACACTCTCTCTCTCTCTCTGTTCTGCACCAACATACCATCTGCTGCAATTCAAATATTGTTCAAATGTCTGATTTGAAAAGTGTTTTGAGAGGCTTTCTTAATGGTTGCCAAAACTCTTAAAACTTTCACGTGAGCAGAAAATAGATTATTTCATTTGGCTTGGCGCTGTGTGCTAGATTGTCAGATGGAGAGAAAAGGAAGGCAGAGGAGTTGATTCATCACAGAGAGGAGAAGGAGCCTGTGCTATAGGTCACTGCCCAGCCCGGCCACTTGCCAGCAGGAATCTCAAGCCAGCCGTCGAGCATCTCTGCACTGTTTCCTCGTTTCCTCCTCTGTGTGACGGCTTAACCCTCTGTTTAGCCGGGCGGGGGAACCCAGCACCTAGCAAGTGTCCAACCAGCACTAGCTATTAGACCTCTTTGTGACAACACTGGAGAAGTGTCCAGCACATAGATGTTAACTTTCCTGTAAACTCCGTCTACTATTGCTGGGACCACTGGGTGGCTTTGGGTTGCATCTGAGGACAGCCTTTCTAAGAATGAGTTGAATCTCTATATTAAGGAGCCAGCACACTGAAGAGTCTCGTTTGACAGATTGCTGAATTCCGTGGAGGCGGACAGGTGTGGGCGGTGAGTATCATGGAATCCATTTAAGCCCCCAAATTCAGGTGCACCAGAAATATCAGCTTTCTTAAATCCTTTTAAATTATGTCACATTCCACTTGGAATCTCTACTGAGTTGCATGAAATTTAATTGTAGTCATTACCGGGGCTCCCTTCTCCCCAGGGTGGACGGCTGCTGCCAAGGACTTATCTGCGTCCCTCGTCCCCAGCAAGCCCCAGGTGCCCCTCTCACATGTGTCCCCCAAGTCCAGAGGCCCTGCTCCTTTTGCTCTGAGCTTGGAGGAGGGAAATTGCGGGCCAGTTTGGTATTTCTGGCACCAAGCATCCCGCTGTTCTCATGGACACTGCTAGGACTTGTTGCTTGCTCGCCTCTGACCCTTCCCCAGGAGGCCCCTTTGGGCTCATCCGTAAGCTTTCATCAGGGTCCAGGGTCAGAGTGAACATGACGGGAGGTGGAGGTGGCTCACTTTGGCCTGCTGCTTGGTGTGTTTATTGGCTTTGTCATTTGTAATAGGCTTTATTGGAGGGGGACAGGCTTCCGTGCACAGAAAGATTGAACAGAGAGTTCCTGTGTGTCCTTTTAGTGCCCCCACTTCCACAGCTTCCCCTGCTATTAGCATCTTGTGTGAGTGGGTGACATTTGGTACATTCAGTGAACCCATTTCAATACGTTATTATTACTGACGCCCATGGTTTACATTAGGCTTCAGTCTGTGCTGTACAGACTACGGGAGCCGGCAAGTGTAGTCTTTTAGTTTTTCTTGTCAGTGTAGAGGGTGGAAGCCAAGCCTGGTGCACGCTAGGCAAGCGCTCTACCACAGAGCTACATCTCAGCCCTAACAATGTACCGTGATGTATATTACAGTGTCCTGGAGTGTAGGTTCACTGCCCGCCTCCCCCATCCTCTGTGCTCTCCAATTCCTTCCTCCCTCTCTCCCTCCCCACCAAGGCTCTGGCAACCACTGATCTTTTTTACCATCTCAGTAGTTTCACCTTTTCTGTATTTTAAAAAATCAATTTAGCCCTTAATATTTAAAAGGTGGGTGATTTTATATAAATATCCAGATGTCCACGATCTCTTGGAAAATGGAACTATCCCCAGGACCTCTGCACTAAGGAAAGAGGTGATGGCTCTTCTGCCGTTTCTACCTGTTGGCACTGGGGTTTGTGAGGGGGCCTGGCCCCCTTCAGAGTCTAGGACAGCCTTTGTCTCATGGGCTGCTGCTGTTTTCCTGCCCGACAAATGTATTCCTGAGGCCAAGGGTCACAACAAGCCAGGCCACCTGCTTGAATAGGAACAGAGAAATGTAGTAGGGACAGGAAATTCCATTGAATTCCTCTGTGACTGGTGGGAGGCTCCTCCAAAGCCGCTTAAATACCCAGCTCCACAGCTGTGTGAGGCTGGTACAGCGTGAGTCAACATCCTACACTCAGAAGTGCTATTTCTTCTGTGTTTTCTGCATGTCTGCTGCCTCCTGGTCATCTAAGGCTGTGAGCCCCCGTGTGGACTAGTCTCAAAGTCTTTCGGTGGCCACTATAGCTCTGGGTCAATCATTCATGAGAATTTTGCAATTCACCCCACTCACCCCCTTTCTGGAACGAGTCAGAGAACTGGACACCCAAAGGTTAAATTGCCCCCGGAGTGGCATGGGGGGTGGGCGATGGCGGCCCAGGAGCATGTGGGAAGCTCAAGGCCGAGCATGCTGCCGAGACGCAGTCAGGAAGGAGGACCCATTCACTTGGCTGCGGGGTTTTACTCTAGAGAAAAACCCGAGTCCTTAAGCAGTAACAGCCAACCTGGCATGCTGCTGGCCATGTCCCCATTCTTCTCCCAGTGACAAGGCTCTGGATGGTCCTGATGCCCCTGGGTCCCTGGGCCAAGTGAAGAACAGTCAAAAGATATCCAGATACACAGCCCAATGCTGTGTGGCATCGGGCAAGTTGCTTTGTTTCTCTCAGTCTCCATTTCCATCTCTAGAAAAGGGAGTTGGCCATAATGGTTGACACCATTGCAGAATGAACAAGAATGTCTGTCTCTGGGCATCCAAGTCTCACTTCTCAGCTCTGCATCCCTCTGTCCAAGTCATCATGCGCAAGTCCTCCCTGTCCCTCACCTGTCAGCGCTATGAGATCTGCATTTCCTGGGTTCCTACAAGGAAAGATCAAAACCTAAGGTGAATGTTTGCATTTAAAAAATTTTTACAGTATAAGACTCCTTGCATAAATCCCACTCAAAATACCCTTTTCTCACTTCAAGAACACTTACCTTTTTGCCACTTTCTCAGGCATTTCTGGAATCTTTCTCAGGAATGTCTTTAATTGCACTGTTGTGGCTGCCTTGATCAAAGAATTTATTTTTCACGGTCACTTTAACCTTGGGGAAGAGCTAAAAATTGTGCTTTGCCAAATCCATTGAATGGGAAAGATGAAGACACACCACAGTGATTTTTCAAGACTGCCTTCCTGTTGGATGATACTAGGCAACAGCATTCACTGTATTTTTGATCACTCCTCAGAAAGACCTCACAAAAGAGGACTTCCAGAACTGCTTCAGAAGTGACAGGATCAGTGGGAAAAGTGCATTCAAAGCTAATCAGGTGTTTTGAGGGGGATTAATGACAATATGTCTTTTACTGTATTACTTTTTAAATTTAAATGCACACTGTAGTTTTTGTTAAATCCCTCATGACGTACCAGCTGCTGGAGATGTAGCAGTTGACAAGGCAGATCCCATCCCTGCCCTTGTGGAACCAGCATCTTGTCATTACCTCCCTTGTATGTTTGATGCCTGCACCTTCACCTCAAGCCACCCTGGTCCAGGCCACCTCTGTCTTTTCCCTGGGTTCTATAGCATCCTCCACCTGCAGGCAGAGTTCTTCCAGCAATGCTGGCCCACATGTGAGATACCTGTGGCTCCCACAGCCCTAGAGTACTATCAACCCCACCTGATCAGCATGGTCTCTTATGCTTTCTCTGAAACTGATCTAGCTTTTCTCACCTCTGGACATTTGCCCTTGCTGTTTGGCCACCTGGTGTCCTGTTCTCCAATAGGACATTGCCTTCCTCTCAGGTGTCACTCTGGACTCCTGGATCTCCAGCCACTGGGGATGGTGACAATAGCCAATGTGTATACTGGGCTTCCTGAGTACCAGACTCACCTCTAAGTCCCTCGGTTCTGTTGGCTCATTTAGACCTCGCAACTCTTGCTCCATTTTACAATGGGAGAACCCCTGGGACCCTGAAGCATCTGTCACTGGGAACACAGATGTAGGATGCGGGTCTGGCCATTGCTTGCTCTTCTCTATTTTGACCTTTTCTCCAATGTAGCCTGCCTCTCCTATGTCCAAAAGCAGCCTCCAAGGATTCTGTTTCCTTCGATCCATGGGATATTTCTGGCTTCAAGGGCCTCTAGGGTCTCCCTGGGCTGAGATAAAGAGATAAAGGGATCCAGGGCTATGCCTGGTCCCCACTGGAGATATCAGACCCGACATAGCAACATGAGAGCCGCAGCTTGTTCATTCCAGCTTCATAGTTAATTTAGGAGTTTGGCCTTCAGACTTCTCTGAGTGAGGTCACCGAGTGTTAGCTTCTTTGAAGACCCAAGGTAAAAGCCAGCAGTGCCTGTGACTTCTATGGGAGCTGCTGGGGTGGATTGGCTCTAAGACACATTGCAGAGTAGGGGGCCGGCTTGGAATCCCGTTCCGGTTTCTCTGCAGTTAGATATGGTATGATATGTGACATGACATGGCATGATATGGTAGCTATCACACGGCATGCTATGCTCTGATGCCCTGTGTCATGGTGGATGTTTTAGTCACTTTTCTTGTTGCTGAGACAAAATACCCAGTGCCAAAAGTTAAAGAAGAAACGGTTTATTTCTGCTCACAGTTTGTAGAGGTTTCAATCCATAGTCGGCTGGCTCAGCAGTCCATGGCAGGGCAGGCAGGAGGCAGCAAAGCAGCAAGCAGCCTGTAGCCTGACTTCCGTTTTTCCCTGTTATTCCATTCAGGTTACTGGTCTAATGATTGGTGGGGGTTCCCAGTATCCACAACCAGAACTATGCTAATCCAATCCAGTATCACACACTCTAATCTAGCACCATACACCCATAGTCAAGCCACCTCCCCAAAGCCCCACCTATGAGCACATGAAGCTTTGGGGGGAACATCTATAAGCCATAACAGTGTGTGACATGTTATGACATATGTTTTGATATGGTATGACATGATCTGTAGTACAATAGGGATTCTCCTCAATGTACAATGCAGTCACATCCTGTTAAACCCACTGTGAGTTGAAAAATCCATACTTTCAAAATACATTTAATACACCTGAACTGCAATGGTGAACCCATGTTTCTTTCTTGCCGCTCAAGTCAGCCAATGACTCAGACAAGTCAGTGGGCTAGGAAAAAGACTTCTTTAGGAAACTGGAAAACCAAGAAGATGAAACTGTTGGCGACAAAGGGTATCCTGCCTGGGAGACTTAGGCGCAAGGCCTCTGTGGCAGCTGTGGGATAGCCTATTAGCTGGGCATTACTAGGGAGATTCCAAACTCCAGGGCCAGGTGATACTCGTCCCCTTCTGTGACACACAAGCTGCTGTTATTCCTAGGTGACCGGAGGTTCTTGGTTCTGTAAATCTAAAGAAAAGTTACGGATGAGAAATTCTTATGACTCATGGCCTTTTAGTTGCTTTGCCCAAGAATACTTAATTCTGCAGTTAATTATTAGGATACGAAGGGGTGTCTTCCTTCTGAGGACAGGGGAAGGTAGCAAAAGGCTACTTTTCCTGGAAGATAGGGAGGCATAACATTTGTGGGGGGACAGTTTTTAACCTGTTAGGTGGCTTCAATCAGAGGTGTCATCTACCGCAAAGCTAGTGGAAGACAAAGTATTGCTCAGCTGTGTGACTTACAAAATTAGTGATGGCTTTTTACAATCAACACAGAGCAAGTGAAGCTGGAGGGCTGATTTAGATTTTTCCATGGCAACAAGACTACAGAACACTGCAGCTTAGCAACATAGCGCACTGTAGAATTCGGTTCTTTCCCTCATGATTGTGGGGTGCAGGGGGAGCCGTGCTCACTGCCAGCAAAGCAGCAAGTAGCAAATGCCCATCAAGAGAGGACTGCAGAGTGCATCACCAGGCTGAAAACAATCAAAGGTCAAAACCTGAAATATGAGCTGAACGGGTATCACTTTCCCACCGTTGTAAAGTCGGAAACCCTTGAGTGGAACTATCAGAAGTTGGTGACTGTCTGTGCACTATAGTATGTCACTCTGCCCACTGCGCTGTGAGGTAAACCCAGGAGTTTACAGAGCAGATGAGCGACATGGTGTAGAGCACAAAATCAAGAGGCAGATGCCTGGATTCGTGCCCCAGCTCGGCCACTGGCTGGTGTGCAGCCCTTGGCTTTACTCCAGCGCGTCGCTGAACCTCTGTTTCTGCGTTGGTAAGGTAGCACTAATAACAGGCCCCCTGGGCATGGTGGGGTCACTCCTGCCGTTGTGGTCATTCAGGAGGTTGAAGCAGGAAAATCCTATGTTTAAGGCCATTCTGGGAAACTTGGTGAGACCCGCTCTCAAAAATAAATAAATCAATGGCTGAGGGAAAGAGAGAGAGACAGATGGAGATCTCACTGATTTATTAGGAAGATAAATAAAAGCGTACACAGGAGACAGTAGGGTGAATGGAGCTTGAAGTTGTGTGAGCTGATGTTCAAATTTTGATGTCTCCACCACACTAACAGCGTCTGTGGCTTTGCATGAGTTTTCACCTTTCTGTTTGTTTGGGGTTTTTTTTTGGCTTTTCTCTGGTACCGGGAACCAAACTCACGACCTTGCGCTTGCCAGGCAGGCACTCTTGCCGCTGAGCTAAATCCCCAGCCCCTGAGTTTTCACCTTTCTGAACCTATGTGTTCATCTGCAAAATGGAAATGTTAATTCCAGTTTCCCCTGCAGAGCTACTGTAGGAAAGTCCAGTAATGTCTTTTAAGGGCTGTCATGAGCCGGCGTGGGCCCCCTCCCTAATTCATGTGTTGTCCTAACCTCTAGGACCTCAGAACATGGCCTTTTTGGAAATAGGGTCATGGCAGATGTCTTCGGTTAGATTAGGATGAAGTCATGGTGGAACACAGCCGGTCCCCGGTGTATCACAATGCGTGTCCTTACAGAGAGGGAAGTGTGGACTCACCGCACTCAGTGGGACAACGTGTGAGGATGAAGGCAGAGGCAGAAATGGTGCCTCTTCGAACCAAGGAATACTAGAGATCGCTCGCAGCCTGCTGGAAGTTGGGGGAGAGGTACAGAGCTGATGTTCCCCACAGCCCTTAGAGGGAAGCAGCCCTGCTGAGACCTTGCTCTTGGACTTCCAGCCTCCAGGACTGTGAGACAGTACGTTTCTGTTGCTTAAGGCACGCAGCTGGTACTTTGCTGGTAGTCAGTACATTAAGCAGTACATGGGCTTAGCACAGAGACTGGCACAGTGGTAGGCCATTGGTGTTAGTACTATTATGACTGTCTTCTGCCCTGTGATTGCGCTCAGTCTGAAACTGGTCAGATGTCCAGGAGATATCTTCTATCAAGCCGGGCTGTGGACAAGTTGCTTTCCCTCTCTGGGCCCTCGGTTCTCTTACCTTTGAGTTGAAAGCTCCTCCTACTCAGGCCAGTTAACAAGCTCTCGTATGCAGAGTTCACCATGACTTCATATTGCACTGTTATCTCGAACCCTCAGCATCACCTATATCATAATCATCCTCCCCATGTTACGGGTGGGGACATTGAGGCTCATAGAAGTGAGCAGAGATAGAGTGAAATACGAGTGTCCCTGGTGCATAGAGCTCTTATGAAGCAGACGGGCTCGTGGCCTCAGAATTTCTTTCAAGCCTGCAGGTGACACTGGGTACACTGCTGTCACCCTCTCCTTTGGGCTTCTCCAGCATCTATCGCTCTTGCAGGTGTATGTCATGTCCCAGCTCCTAGAGTGCTGCCTGTTTTCTTGGAGGAGGTCACAAGCCCTGTCCTTCAGAAACCTGTGTGGGAAATGGGATAGGAGATCCTCCACCCATCGAACCCGCTTCCCGCTCAGATGAGTAACATCCCTGGTCCCGTGGGACTCACGAAGCTTCTTTGCTCTGCCGAATCAAGGCATCCTGCATGTGTATGACCCAAGTTCTGCTTCCAGGGAAAAGAATTTTTAAAACCTGTTTTGTTTTGTGTCGCACCATGTATTTTCCCCAAAGTGCTAAAGAAGTTCCACCTCCGACGAATACCTGGCAGCCGGTGGAGAAATTGCCGTCCATGCTCATTCTCTGCTAGACACAGGAAGGGGGCGCAGGCCCAGCACCCTGAAAACACATGTTTTGTCATCTTCTGAAAGGGGTGGGAGCAAGATCATCCCTTTCCCCTCTGCAGGTGACTCTGTCCAGACCTGCGGGCCTCTAGGGACATTGCTGAAGGATTCTGAAGTCAGACAGACCTGGAGAGCGAAGGGCCCAGCGCTGAGCACATGGCCTTCTCCATGAATACCGTTCACTCATAAGCATCGCTGACCACACAGGCTGTTTGTCCGGCCCTCACCATGTACCTTAGTCATCCCTTCACAGATGCGTTCCCACCTCCCAGAAGAAGTGTAGCTACCCGCTTCTATAGGCAGGAAAACAGGCTTCATGAGAGGCTGAACGGAGCCCCCATGGACATGAAGTTAATAAATTCAGTTACCTGAACCTAAGCAAATCTGATGGACCCCAAATCTGTGCTCTTCAAAGTCTCTACCATCCTTCTCCCTAAGTGTTGTGGGCTGAATTATAGTCCCCATGCTGCCAAAGCAGTCCACGTTCTAAGCCCTGGAGCCTGTGGATACGGTACCTTCCATGTGGTAAGACAGACTTTGTTTACATTAAGGACTTTGAGATGGGGGAGGTTATCCTGGATTACCCAGATGAGTCCAAGGTCACTGAAAAAGTCCATAGTAGAAAGAAGCAAGAAGTCAGTATCAGTCCTAGGAGATGTGACCTCAGACACAAGAGATGGAGTGATGAAAAAAAAAAAGGAACCAGGAGCCAAGGAATGTAAGCAGCTTCTAGAAGCTGAAAAGGCCAAGAAATGAACCTCCCCAAAGCCTGCAGCAGGAATTAGCACTGTGGAGCTTTGATTTGAGACTTCTGATCACCAGAACTATAATAATATTGTTTTAAGCCACTAGGTGGTAATTATTAAAATCATAGGAAACTAACATACTATACAGAAAAAAAATAGGAAAAGATGCCAAAAGAAGAAATGATAGTCTAGAAGATGAGAGTGAGTGACACACAGTGACATTCATGTGATGGCCTGCTTGATATCCTAGAGGCTCACAGTCTTCTCCATGGCCCAGGACTGATGTGAGAGAGGTTGGCATTGCTATTGGAATCTGTAGCCCTTCATTTATTTATGTTCATTATACCACTTCATTTGTGTTGACATAGGCCTCCATTTATGCTCATATAGTACTTCCTGTATTGTTAAATCATAAATCATTTGGGTGCAGAGTAATTGAAAAATGTTTTATTGTGATATAGCTTACAGACAGTAACATGAAAAAAAAAATCAGTGGATGTTTATATACGTGCATAGAGCCATGGACACATCCTTAAGGTGTAGATATAAGCACATGCTCATCCTTTGGAAAGTTCCTTTGCATCACCTGGAATGCTTATACACCCCACCACTGGCAATTGATTTGCCTGACCCTGAACCTCATAGAAATGAAATAATGCATCCTCTCTACTTTGGTGCCTGGCTTCCTTTCCTCGATGTTTGTGAGATGTGGTTCCCGTCCTTCCCATTTGATTTGTACCAGTGCTCCTTTTTATTTTTTAATTTTAATATTTTATTTTTGGTGGTTCTGGGAACTGGACTCAAGGTCTTTGCACTAATCTATGCTTCTGTCCCTTTATTCTATATTTTTTTATTTGAGACATCATCCCACTAAGTCTCTACATTGCCCAGGTTGAGATCCATCTTGCAATCCTCCACCTTCCAGAGTGAGGGATTTATAAGCATGCACTACCATGCCCAGTGCCCAGTCTCCTTTTGAAGGACACATGGCTGGCTTCTCCCATCTGGGACACTAATGAATGGAGCTGCGAGGAGCATTCTGGTTTGAATCTTAGGGTAGACATAGGTTTTCATTTCTCTCAGTACATAGCTCAGAGTGGAGTTAAGGGTTCATAAGGTAAGAGGATTTAGCTTTGGTGGACACCCCCAGTTCTCCAGCCTGATCCTACATCTAGGAAGGTCATCCTTACCCACACTGGCCTTCTTTCCAAATGGCCCACCCTCCATCCCTGCACTTATTGCTGACCACACTTGGGAGACAAGGAGGCCTGGGCTCCCTCACACCCTGGCCCAGGAGAGCCTTCTTTGATCTGGTGGTTTTTGTAGAGATGGGATTTGGGAGAGGGTAAGGAAGAAAGGGGGACACACTCTCCCGTCCATGTGAGCCTCATTCTTCCTACGTAGGACCTTCCATTTCCAAAGTTCATGAGACAGAAGTTTGGGGCTCAGCTGAGAGTGAGGTGAAGATACCTTCCAAACTTAAGTCATTCACATACCACTTCCATGATTTTCCTCACATTTGTTTATTTTTTGTAGAATATATTTACTTTTTTTTACTGAAAATTGCTTATTTGGGAAGTTAACTTACCTGCAAATATGAAATCAATATGCCTTCCCGTAAGTAGAGGTTAATCACCATAAGCGCTCCCAAGTCAGAGCAAAGTAGATTGATCCCAGGCACATGCCCTTCCTTGCCTGGGGCTCTGAGCCCTAGGCTAGTGTCTTGAACACATTAGCCAGCTTTAGGGAGGTGTTAAAGGTCTATTAGCACCAAGTTGAGACTTATTCCTTATGTAACCAGCAAGATTGAAAGACATTTAAAAGCAAATAATTTTTCACTTTGCGATCAGAGGTTAATGCTGGAATCATCTCTTATCCCAAGAGGGATACACTCTGGGCAACAATGGTGTATTGAAATACCTTCTGACTGGGCATCAGGTCTTTTCCTGAATGATCTACTAGCTCTGTAATACTGGATCAGTGACCTCACCTCTCTGAGCTTCAGTATCCTGCCTTATACAATGGAATCATCATAGCACCTGTTTCTAAGGCCTCTGAGACATCCAAGAGATGACTGCTTTTAACAGGTTTGTGACTAGGTCATCTCATGAACCCCGTATCTAAAGACTGAAGTGGACATGGCAGTGACTACCCAGGACGTTTCTACACTGTGCTTCTGCTGGGGCTCCTCTCCTTAGGCTGACGCATCTGCCTTCCTGAGGGAAGTGCTTATTTCCCTTGGGACCCTGCCAAGGTTAAGTGCAGAAAATGACCCTGGTGAAATGCACACGCGTTGTCATTTGCTCAAAGGCAGGGACATTCAAGCAGAGCCACTGCAGGGTGAGCAGGGTGTTCCCAGTGCACCTGCTTCTGGGGGGTAGTAATGAGTCAGGAGAGGTGAGTGTTCTAACAGATCCATCTGGGTCCTAGCCCAGTTCCAGCGTCTGCCCACTGTATGTCCAGAGTACACCGCTTCTCCTTGGGAATAAGTTTGCTCGTGTGTAAATGGGAATATTCGCGCCTACTTCATTAGATGGCAAGCAAGATAGCATGAGATGATATACAAAGCATAGTGGCTGGGTATTTAACAGACACATGTAGCTATTATCATTGGGGCAGGTTGGGGAGGAGCCAGGGACTGCATTTAAATTCTCTGCAGAGCTAAATGCCCCTCTTGGACTCATGATCATCCTAAATCTTCCTCTCAGAATGTCTCTCCTCCATGTCACCCTCCTCCAAACTCCCACACAGGCCAGGCCATGATTGTTCACAAACCTGACCAGGTGTTCACTGGCTCTGGCTGTGACTCATGTAAGACGTTTTAGGCTGAAAGTAGCCAGAACACAAGTCAAATGGACTTTCTCTAAGGAGAATAATTTGTTTTGCTCACAGACACCAAAATCCACAAGTATCTCTCTTCAAGTGTGGCCTGATTTAAGCTCAAACCCTTTGGATATTCGTTTCTCTGCATCTCTGTCTTCTCCTAGGCTTTGGCTGCCTTGATGGTAGCAAGATGTCCCCAGTAGCCCAACCTCACCTCTCTCAGATGTCCAAATCCATAAGAAACAGGAATGTGTCTCTCCTGGCCAAATTCTCTTTGGTTCTGATCAGATTGTCTATCTACTCCTAGACCAATCCCTGGGTGAGTGAGGTAGATGGGCTACACTGATTGGCTTAGGCCAAACAGAACCTCTTTTTGGAACTGAATATGGAGTCAACTGAACCCCACCGGCTTGAGGAGATGTTGATTCTGCAGCGTACCAGTGTGGGAAGATGGTGGTAAGGAGGAAAGGATGCTGGGACTGTGATCAGTAGCTTTCTCAGGCAAAACATAATAAATTTCTCATTAGAAACCCACCAATGCAACAGAATTAAAAAAGAGTACTCTCTTCCTCCCTCCCTTTCTCTCTCCTTCCCTCCCTTTCTCTTTCTCTCTCTCTCTCTCTCTCTCTCTCTCTCTCTCTCTCTCTCTCTCTCTCTCACACACACACACACACACACACACCTCATTTCTGGTGCCATGTTGCCTGAAAATAGCAAGGTTGAAGTCAGAGTGATGAGTGGGGCCACATCACTTGGCACTAATTTTGTCTGGAAGCTGTAGCAATTTCAGGCTCCCACTGAGGCCTGATATGGCTTAGCTGGTTGAAGAGTGGGGCTCCTGAGGTCAGGGCCAGAAGAAGGAGCAGAGCCCTGGGTCTGGAGGCAGAACTCCTGGATCCTAATCATACTGTGTTACTGCTGAGCTGGAGCCCTTGGACAAGGCACTTCCCTCCCTGAGCCACCATCCGTGCATTGCTCCCAAATCCCCCTCCTCCTTCCCCAGCTCCTCCATCAGGTCACCCTTCACATCTCTGAGGTCACAGTCTGACTCCCCATCCCCAAACTATATGTGATACCCCTGCAGGTGCTTCTGCAGCTACAGACTTTAGAGTTTAAACCAAGTTTTCCCATGTATACCCTGAGTATCTTTCAACCAGTTTATTCACCTCATGCCTCAGTTTCCTCATCTATCAAATGGAAATAATACCACTAGTACCTATCTTGTGGATGACTGCAATAATTATATTGGATGATTTATGTATGCATTTAACTCAGGCCTGGGCTCAGTAAATGCTAGCTGGAAAAATGATTCTGAGTCCAGATTGCATGCCAAGCCGGTGAAATCAGCCTTTCCCTTCCTCACTGTGTAAGCTGTATGGGGCTGGGGATTTGTGTCATTCTCTTCTGCAGCTCAGTATCTAGCCTTGTGCCTGGCCCGTAGCAGGTACTCAATAAAAACTGTTCAATAAATGTCCCAGTTCAGCGTGTTCTAGGGCATCCCCAGCTCTGCTTGTGGCACAGAACTGTATAAGTAGGTTGCCCACAGGCCTTGACAGGAAGGTCAAGTTTGAAAGGTCACCATGAACTGGAAGGAGGAGGCTGCCTGTGTAGTAGATTTCAGTGGCACTAACTTCTCTTCTTTGAAATCCTGTTCTCTGTTCTCTCCAGCTCCACCCACCGTGTCTTGGGAAATATCCATGCTTCAATCCATTCCCACCATCCCATCTCTGGCTTTAAAGAGCTCATTAGAACCGCAGCAAGTTGGAGCAGGACACGGTGAGGGGTGGAGGGGGGAAGAAGTCATGGAGTGGCCCTTCCTGGGAGAGAAGACAGGTAGCCAAACAGCACACTGTGGTCTGTCGAGAACTTGGCTTGCGGCGACTGTGGACTTGGTTGTGGTATTGGTAGAATCGCCCAGACGAGATGCCCCCTGTGGAGCAGACTTAAGCACGATTATTCTCCTAGACAACCTCCCCAAGGTGTGGCCAGGCAGGATGAAGACTGTGCCCCGTCAGCCTCCTTAATCTGGGAGCCTCCTCAGAGCCTGCAGGAGGCCCCCAAAGGCATTCTTGAAGCTGGGTGCTGCTGTAGTTCTTTGGCCAAAGAAAATATCCCGGATGTAGGTGTGTGGGTGGATATCTGTGTTTTCCAAGCGGAAGCCGTCTTCCAACCTTCCCTTTACTTGTGTGTGTGTGTTATGGTTTGTGTCTGGATGTCCCCTCAAAGCGTCAAGCAGTCATGGGGCGGGCTTCTAGAGTTTATGATTGATTCATGGTCCAGCGCTGGGATTATGGGTGTGAGTGCTACACCCGCCCTGGGGAGGATAGTTTGCATATGTAAGGGAGGGAAAGAGGCTTGCTCTCTGCAGCTGCTCCTTTTGCCCTTGCTGCTTTTGCTGTCTTCCGCCGCCATGAATGGTTGCCCTCTGCTATGTGCCACCCTGCCTTGGAGCCAACCAAGTATGGACTGAAACCTCCATAAACTGTGAGCTACATAAACCTTTCCTTCCTTAAATTTGGGCGTCAGGTACTTTGTCTCAGCAAGGAGAGAAAAGTAACCAAGACAGTGTGTTACTGGTTTGATTCAATACACTTTCTTGCTAAATCAAGCACCTCTGTACACAGCATTATGCTTTGTACTCTCAACGCACCCTGGGAGGCAGAAAATAAGGACGGTAATGATAATAACATCATTGACGATGATGGCAAATGCAGTGGCCGGGAATCACGATGAGAGTGATGTCAATGTCAGCGATGATAATGGTGATTCTGATGATGGTGATGACGATGATAACAAAAATGTGCTACCCAGCCATCTTCAGGATGCTTTAATTTGATTTACTGATTTATTTAATCCCTGCGACCACCGCTGAGAAAGGAACTCTGGTTATTAAATCCATCACTTGCCAGTTATGCAACGCTGAGCAAGTTATTTTGTTTCACAGAGCCTTGGCCTTCATATCTGTAAATTGGGAATAAAAGTAGCCACTATGGGTAATATGCTTACTTCATGTCTGATGTGCTACAACTGTTCAAGAGCTGACAGTGATTATTATAGCTCCTGTTTAGACCCTCCTGCCAGCCCTAGGAAAAAGACCTTGATTTTACAGACTAGCAGACAAGTGCTCCCAGCTGAGAATGGCTGAGTTGGGGTTCAACGCCAGCCAAGGACTTATAGTCCTGTTGCCTTGCAGGACTTGCTGCAGGCATCTCTGCAGGGATATTTCTGATCCACAGGGGTCTCTGGACCGAGGCTGGGCTCAGAGGTCCACATGCGTCCAGATGGGCTACAGAGCCAGCTGACCTGGGTCAGCCTGCAGCAAAGCCCTTGGCCAAAGCAGCCTGGAAGCCACCCTCAGCTAGGACTTGACTGTCATGGGAGAAGGCTGGTGCTCTTGGGCTGGTGAACTGGCTACCTGGAATGTAGAGGAGTCTGGATAGCAGAGACACAAGTCAAAGCCAAAGAATAGCAGCCATAGTGTTTCTTATTTTGGAGTCAAAGGAATCTAGATATTTTTTCCAGTCTTGCAAATCTATAAATAGGAGCCCTTGCCTGCCATGCACAAAGCCTGGGATTTGATCCCTAGCACTGGAAGAAAAAAACCTCACAATATCCCTAGGACTGCCCTATGCACTCTGATGGCCATTGACCACGTTTGGCTGTCCTGCACCTGAAACGGGGCCAGATCGAATCAAATTGTGCTGTGTGACATACACACCAGATTTTAAAGTGTTGGTATGAAAGGGAGTTCAAATATGTGATTCTCCTGTCTCAGCGGCCCAGAGTGGGTGCTGCCACACCTGAGTACTCCTACTGCTTTAAACCACTTAGTTTGTAGAATAGCGTAGTTTGTTACGGCAGCCCAGGACTCTAACATATGAGGTGCTATGGTCTGAACACTCATGTAGCCCAAAGTTCACATGCTAAGGTCCTCATGCCCAGTGTGATGGTGTTTGCAGTTAGGGGCACTGGAGGTGAGGCTGTGATGGGGAAGAGGTGCCCTGTGTGGGGTACACGTGCTAGCGAGAAGGGATGGGAGAGAGCTTGGTCTGTCCCTCTTCCATGTGAAGCAGTGAGAAGATACCTGCAAACTGAGAAGCAGGGCCTCACCAGTTACAAGATCTGGCGGCACTTTGACCTTGGACTTCCCACATCTCAGACCTATAAGAAAGAGGTGTTTGTTGTCTGTTGTATTTGTTACAGAAGCCTGAGTGATTGCAACACCAAGCACGGTGCCCTTGCTGTTGCCTCCCTGTAGAAGCCCCAGCTCATCCCAGGGGGCTTGGAGATGTGCCTTCCGCCCGTCCCCACCCCACATGTCCCAGTGGCTGGCAGCAGCTGCTGAGGGTCTAAGTAGCCCCCAGACCGCAGGTCATGCACAAGATACTGTGGTCATCAGCCCTATCCCTTCTGTTCCACGCAGTGTGAGCTCCTGGAAATGACTGTTTTCAGGAGCAAAGTAGTTCCAGAGAGCCCTCAGCCACTCTGCAGGAGACATGGATCTCTTGAGTTAATGAGGAGTAGAACCTCCTATGGCTGATGGCTGGGGATCCCCTGTCTCCTGCCCTGGGTCTGTCCCTGGTCAGGCCTGGGAGGGTCAGCTGTGCCTCTCCGTTGTTTCCGAAGACACAAGGGCAGCCACTGATCAGAAGCCAGGCCAAAGCCCCCAGGGGGTGCAGGGTGGACGGTCTGGTGCATCAGGTGAAGACAGATCCAGGGACGCTGAATTCAGTTCTGCAGTTTGCAAAGCACCAGTACCCTTTGGATGCCTTGGGTGAAAGGGCCTGAGTGGGGTCTTGTCCCCCTGGGGTCCTGTTGCTGGCAGCACACATGGGGGATCTTTATATGGTCCCATTGGAGGGCAGGAGACCAAAGAAGAAGACCAGCTCAGGGTGTGTGTGTGTGTGTGTGTGTGTGTGTGTGTGTGTGTATCAAGGACTACCTGGGACTCAAACACCCCTGCCTTGCTGGGTGACTCAGCATAAATTCACTCTAGCTCTGATTTCCACAGTAGCTTGGACTATCCTACCCAACCCCTCTCAGGAGTCTTTCCCTCAGCTTATATTTGTTTATTTATCTTTTTAATATTTATTTACTTATTTATATTACTTGGAGTTGAACCAAGGGCCTTCACACTGAGCTACATCCCAAGCTCTTTTTAATTTTTAATTTTAAAATTTTGAGACAGGCTCTGTTGCTCAGCTGCTCAGGCTGGGCTTGAATTGGTGACCTTCCTGCCTCAGCCTCCCAGAGTACTGGGATTCCAGGAATGTACCACGATGCCCAGCTGCAACCTGTATTTACTGAATGCAGCCTACTTTCCAGGCCCCGTGAAGCAGTTTACAGCACCACTTCATTTCAGCTTCATAAAACCCTGTGAGAGATTATAATCATGGTCCCCATATACAGATGGTAAAAGCAAGGCCCAGTTACTTGCCCGAGTTCACAGAGTTGGTAAGAGGCTGAGTGAAATTTGGATTCCAATCTATCTAGCACCAAAGTCTACCCTCCTGGTGATATGACTCAAGTTCAAGCAAGTTCTGTTTTTTTACCCACTTTCCCGCTACATAGACATCTTGTCTTTTGAAATTGTTCAAGTCTGAAATGCCTTAGGTAAAATGTGATAATTAGGAGACAGGGCTCTGGGATCAGACCAGCTCAAGTCCCAGCTCTGCCATCCGCAAGTACAGTGCCTCAGTTTCCTCCCCTGTAAAATGGGGGTCATTGTGAATTTTCATACTGGGGGTGCAGGGGGACTTGGTGAGGTGATGTGGGACAGCTGGCAGATGATTCAGTCTACACCCAGTGGCCAGAGTCAGAGGTACTTGCAGTCGGTGTCCTCACACCACGGCTCACGACCGTTGGCATCGCCATGTCTGTCACCATGGCCTGCTCATCCCACAGAATGTCTTGAGCTTCTGACCTGGGAAATGTGCCAGGCACTTTCGGTACCAGGCAAGGGCTACAGATGTGATCCAGCAGTGGGGGACACAGACCAGCTAGGAGGCAGAGGGATGCAGGGCTGGGCTCCCACCAGCTTTCCTTATGGAGGTCAGTGATTCTTTTTTTGGTTTTTCTCAGAAAACCAGAAATTGAACTCATGACCTTGTGCTTGCCAGGCAGGCGCTATGCCGCTGAGCTAAATCCCAAGCCCCAGTCAGTGATTCTTAATGGGCACATCCCCACTTTATGCTGAGAAAACAGTGCCTACTGTTTTTTTGTTTTGTTTTTTTTTTCCGGTACCAGGAATTGAACTCATGACCTTGCGCTTGCCAGGCAGGCGCTGTGCCGCTGAGCTAAATCCCCAGCCTCTGACAGTGCCTACTGTTGCACTGGATCTTTGGCGATGGGGGCTCCTCTGAGGGGCCAGAGGACAGCCACAGGCAGGGAGCCAGAGGACAGCCCCTCCTCCCCAAAGAAGCTTCCTGCCCTGAATGACGGCAGGGCAGGGACAGAGCGCACACACACACACACACACACACACACACACACACACACACAGGAGCACCAGCGAACACTTGTGTCACCTCCACGGAGACCCCAGGGTCCCAGGGACTTGGAAGGCAGGAAGCACACACCCCCATCACTCTCCTTCAAGCCCGCTATGTCTGTCAGCTGCTTCCAGCCAGATAATCAGGCCTCCCCTCATTTAATAGGATCCATGCCGCTGAGGCAAATGTAAAAACAAAACCCTGTGCAAATGTGTTTTTATGTAAACACAGCAGGGGGGGTGACTGCCTGCAGAGAAAGAACCCTGTGGCTGGTACTTCACAGAGCAAAAATAACCCTGAGTATTACCCTCTTGGAGCAGAGCGGGCGATGAGCCGGAGTCACGTGGGAGCCCAGGTGCTCCGGGAGGAGCCGCCCCTGCCCGCCTGAGCAGCTCAGCATCCCTTCCCTGCAGGTGAACATCCCAGGGACCCAAGATAAGTGAGCAAGCAGGTGTTCATTCTCCTGCAAGCATCCTTCCTGTAGGAAGCAGCCAGCATCACGGAAGAACTGTTTAATGCCTTGTTGGTGGATTTTTTGTTTATTGGCTTTTCTTAGCATAATTTACCTGCAGTAAAATTCACCCACTTTAGCTTACCTTTCCGATGAATGCATACAAGTCACCTCCACCAGGGAGAACCAAGACCCACAGTGTTCCGTTGCCTTCCGGCTTCTTCTGGGCCCTTTAGGGTGCATCCCTCTCCCTGGGGCACCCTTGGCAACCACTAATCTGTTTTCCTTTTGCCTTTTCTAGAACATCATATAAGTGGGGCTGCAGCTTTTCCACGCTGGCTTCTTTCACTCCACACAGTGTCAGCTTTTGAGACGCACTGATGCGGGTTCGAGTGTGAGTAGCTGCAGAGTACTCCATGGCGTGGATGTGCTACCTTGCTCACTAGACACGAGGGTGGCTTTGGTTTGGGAAATCACAGATCGAGCTGCTGTAGCTGCCTGTCGCTTTTGGGTGAGCGAGGTTACCTTCCTCTTGGGTTAACTCTTAGGAGCGATATTGCCGGTCACTTGCTGAGTGGACTGTCTTCATTTTGCCAGGCGCCATCATGGTGCTGCAGACGTGTGCCCTGTCGCACTCCTGCCGTGGATGTCTTGTTGCTCCTTGTCCTCTCCAGCACTTTTATGTTTTTTGAATTGTTTGTTTTTAGCCCTCCCACTGGGTGTGTGGTGCTGTCTTCCTGTGGTTTTGATTAAAACACAGGCCGCCAAGTCCTGCGGTCCTGGGCCTGCCTCTCGCAGGAGCTGGTAGGGGACGGTGATGACAGTGGCTCTGGACATGAAGTTTGCAAGTGGCCACCCTCCATCCCCACCGTGCCACTTGCTGGCCTTGTGACCTTGGGCACACACTTCAACTGCCCCCCTCCTGCTTCCTCAGGATCCGTGGGGCCGGGCCGATCCCCTGTGACCTAATGGGCCTCCACAAGGTTCCCAGGCCCACCCCGCTTTGAGAACCCTCACCTTGTGCCCTCCCTGAAGACCCACAGTAGCCACGGTCTGCCCAACCGGCTGGGATCCACAGGTCAAGTCAGCAGCAGCCCCGGGGGACCAGTGGCCAGGGCCTCTCTCTGGCCTTCAATGCCTTCCTCTGATTTGGGGGACTAGGGATCCGTGTGCCGGGTAAGGCCTCCCCTTTGTCAGGTGGGCCTGGCATTCGCACTTGGGAATTCTTCAGGATTGGTACAGTCCAGATGGGCACGCAGGACTTGCTGGAAGAGGCCTGGTCCTGAGCAATAAGCCAGCCAAAGCGCCAAGGGGACTTGTGAGCTGTGTGGCCATGAGCAAGTCACTTGACCCTTCTGTGCCTCCATTTCTCATCAGCATATGGGGGTGACTTTATGGAGTCACGGTGAGCACTAGAAATTATGCATTTCAAGCTTCTGTGAGCTTCTGTGAGCTCAGTAAATGGAATTGTTCCTCCTGGTACTTGAAAGCAACACAGGTCCCAAGACTTTAAAAGCTAAACTATGAGGCTGTCATCTTCCTAAGGGTTGGGGCCACATCTTCAGGGCCGTGTCCACAGCACCTGATGTGCTAATGAATGTTTGTTGAATGAAGAAATAAAAACATGCTGTGCCCTGCTGGGTCTGGGAGAACACTCACTTCCTGGGTGTCTTCTGGGGTAAGGAAGGAGTTATCCCTAGAGATGATGCATGTGTACCGTTCGTGCAATATGAACTCTCCCTGTGGGCAGATCTCCCAATTCAGGCTGGGTCTGTGGGGCAAACCTTGGCTTGACATGTGACTGGTACTCTGTGTTTGTTGATTGAATAAAAGAGTGAATTATAACTTAAATATAGGAGAAAGCTGCAGTAAGTAGGAACCAGAAGAGATTTGAAAGTTGTTTTTGCTGTTATATTTTACTAAGGAAGACCCATTGAGCAGAGGGTGCAAACCACCTGTCCCAGGCTACACACCCATAGAATGACCTTGAAAGGTGGGACAGGAAGAAAGGAAGTGAGAAGCCCTGTATGAAGCTGTGATTTCAAGGTCAGGAGCCTCCATCAAACCTCACAGCCAAGGGAAGTGCAGGGTTCCCTGAGTGTTAACCCAAACTGGAGATGTTCCTGGGCACCAGCCGGACAGGGCGGAGCAGGTCTAGGGACAAGGAAGCCCCAGCTCAGAGAGGCTGCAAAGAGCACCCAGGACACCCAGCCCGTTGCGCAGGTCTAGCTTTGAACCCACAACCCCTCATGGGACCAGGGTCACAGACTCCCTGTCCAGTGCTCTGCGTGGAGATTGTTCTGGGCCTCCCAGGAAGACAGAGGTGGCTTCACGGTCCCCAGGGGCTGCGGTCTCTCGAGTCACACTCCAGCTCTCCTGCCTCCTCTCCCTCCCTGGGCTGTAACCAGACAGCGCGTCCGCCCTCCTAGCCTGGCTGGTTTATTCCTGGGGTATGTGGGCGACTTTGCGCTTGTCTGTGGAGGTGTCTGTCTAATTTTAAAGACATCACGACAGCAGTGACCTATTAATGTTGGGGCTGCTGAGGACTCTGAAAGACTCACAGTAAGTTGAGGGAGAAGGCGCCCCTGTTCTCATGTGGTGCCATCAGCCCCCAGCCCAGGGTAGCAATAGTTAGGGACCTCTACCTAGAGGAAGCAGGTGTTCATTGGAGCTTTGAGAGATGGCAGGACTGTACCCACTTTACAGCTGGGAAAATGAAGGCTCAGAAAAGTGACATGCTCTCACTGGTGTGTTGAGTCACCAAGTGACAGAGCTGGCCAAGCAAGGACTCAGACAAAAACTCCTACACATTCCAGAGCCCTCAGGCCTTCTGCTTGCCCTGGCTGCCTGAGTTAATTCTGACATGCAAATAGCATTGTCTGGGATTACACTGAGGTCCAAGGGTTTGCCTACGCCTGTGCTAACTTTGGCCAACCCTCTCAATCCCCAGTGCTGATACTTCCACTTTCTGGTTGGTTGGTTGGTTTGCTTTTGCTTTTGCTTTTGCCTTTGCTTTTGTTCTTGTTTTGTTGTTGTTGCTGTTGCTATTTTGCAGTACTACAGACTGAGTCCGAGGCCTTTGCACTGAGCTAAGTACCCACCTGCCCCCATTTTTTGCTGATACAGGGTCTCACTAAGGGTCAGAGCTTCCCAGGCTGGGCCCAACCTTGCAGTCCTCCTGCTTCTGCCTCCCAGGATGCAGGGATTGCAGATGTGTGTCACCACGCCCAGCTTCATTCCACTTTACAAATGAGAAACTGAGGCATGCTCAGGTCGCTTGCCTGTGATCGCAGCACTCATACATAAAGAAGCCAAAATTGAAACTCCTCAAGTCTAGTGGACATCAAAACTCCTGCATTCTCTTTTTTTAAACCACAGCTAGTTATGGCAAATAAAAAGATGGATACACAAAATGAAAAAATAAAATTGCCCCTAACCCTGCTTCCCAGGAGGTAGTGTTTTTATGCATATTGGTGAGTTTCCACCCAGCTGTTCTTCTTGCTCCTGGCAGCTGACCTTGGGTGTTCAGTAATTGCTGAGCAATTTTGAGATGACTCGAAATATATAATTCATGGGCGCGTCTTTCATCCTGGTCACTGGAAGGCAGTGAGGCATGACTGTCCCCTGGGGAGAACTGCAGCCCTGCCGCGGGAGGAAACGGAATCTTAGGAGCTTAAAACAGAAATTCAGAATCAGAGAACCAACCTACGTAGAGTAAGACCACAGTATCCCAGCACAGAAACTGGGGAGCTGGCATGAACTTCATGATAGCATCTAAGGACAGCAGCACCAGGGAAGAGACGAAGCTCTAGAAGCTGACATGAGAACTTTGTAACTCTGGAGTCTGATGACCAGGGTTCTGGTTCGCTCTTCTGCTTTCCCACAAGCTGAAGGCCTAGAACAATGTCTAAAGACATTCATC
Organism: Chinchilla lanigera; assembly: GCF_000276665.1. Classification (NCBI taxonomy): domain Eukaryota; kingdom Metazoa; phylum Chordata; class Mammalia; order Rodentia; family Chinchillidae; genus Chinchilla; species Chinchilla lanigera. The sequence continues at coordinate 9,482,584 of NW_004955455.1, forward strand.
CCACGGCCATGCCTCAGAGAGAGGGGAATAGTACTGGTCTCCAAGGATGCTTCTGCCCACCCTGCAATGCACAGGACACTCCTCCAGCATCAACAAGTTATTCAGGCCAAAATATCAATGATGCTGAGTACGAGAACCCCTGGTCTAGGCTGTTTATGGCATGTGCTGGTTTATTCATTTGAACATTCCAAGAGAGGAAGAATTCTTGTTTCTGGCTTTGCTTCTGACACTAACCAGGTTGCCTGGCAAATTGCATAGCGTCTGCTGTTTCTCATCTGTGAACTGGGTTTCAGGACTCCTGCCATGTGCTGGCATGGCGGGACAGATAGGGACAGAGGATATGTACATGCACTGGGGGTGGCAGGCATGGGGTGTACATGTGTTCACACATGACTGAGTCTGCTGGTGTGTGCACTGTGGGGCCTCATACCACCTTCTCCCTGGTACCATGATGTCTGGATGATGTACCAAGGGGCTGAAGGATCATTCTGTTCCTGGCTGTGGTTTTGCCTTTTTTGAGAGGGGCCATCTTTCTGTTGCAGGGAGGCAGATTTCTATTGCAGGGGACAGCAAACTTTTGATGAAGGTGCCCCAGGACTTGGGTTCCTCTGGGCCTTCTAGAAGGTTCTCATGGCCTACATGGATTCCAGCTCACAGAAGAAAGAGGCTTCCTGAGGATGGAGGGCTCCCAGTGGCTCAGGCTTGCTGGGGAGGGTGCTGCACAAGGAAAGAAACCTTGACTCTGTGCAACTAGGTGGGGGACAGAGACCCTCTCAGCAAACATACAAAGACGTATAACACATGCACACACACACACACACACACACACACACACACACTGGCTGGGACAGGAAGACTGGGCTTTGGAGGTGGGGATAACAGTTCTTGCTGAGGACATGCCTGGTGGAAAATTCCTTTCTGGGGAAGAGTTGCTAATAAAAGCTGTCACCATCCCTAAATTAGAGTTTAGTCCATCCTGGTCAGCATGAAGCCAGCAAGTGGCAATTTGCTTGCAACTGTGGCTGGCAGCGGTGAGGGGCAGCAGGGAGCAGCGTGGGCACTGAGAAGAAATCTATAGGGCAGTAGATCCTGGAGCCAGCTTGCTCTGGCCTGGCTGTGTGACCCTGGGTCACTCTATCAGCCTGTCTGAGCCCCAGGATTCTCATCAGTAAAGCATCAGACTTAGATTATCTGGTTTTTAAGAACTGTTAGGGCTCTTGGATTTTATGGCATAGTGATAACCATTGCAATATCTGTAGCTGAAACCCACTGAACACTTATCTTGGTCAAGGCTCATGCTAGGTAGGCATTTCACAAGGACAGAGGTTGTTTCATTGGGGTTTCCCTGGGCCTCTGCTTCCCCTTCTGTAAGAGAAGGCCATCTTGCTAGGTGGTGAATCTGCAGGTGCCCTAGCTCCTTGAGACTTGCTCTAAGGAAGGTGCTGAGCAGCCTGAGGATGGGCTTTGACCTGTAGACACAAAGTGACCTTCCTCCCTGGCCCTAATAACCCCATAATCTCCTTATCAGCTCTCACTGTGGATGAAGATCATGATCAACAGGCACTTTCTGTATCGAGACAGTGAATATTTTAGGCTTTGAGGCCCACATGACCCAAACCCCACCCAGAAAGAAATTCTAGAGCCACCTGAGCAGTGCTGATGACCCGGACGATGGCCTGTTCTCAGCTGCAGTGTCAACAAGCTATGTGCACCCCACAGCTCGGCCGCAGAGTCACTGAGATGTGATCAGACCCACTAGGATGGGGGTGAGAGACCTTCCTAGACTTTCAGAGGGGGAGACTTTGGGAAGCAGGCGTCCAGTCACCTGATAGTTCAGGAATAGCCCTGAGCAGAGTCCATCACCGGGGAGAGGGTGCCTCCTCCTTTCTCGTGGCCTGGTCCCCACTGCCTCGGACATTCTGGCCCAGGTTTCCCCACACCTCCCTCATCTCCAGGCCTCAGCTCATGTCTGCTCAGAGGGTCCTTCTGGTACCACTCTCTGACCCATGGCTTCTGTTGTAGTCAGGGTTTGCAAGGGAAATAATACAGGATGCATAATTTATAGGATTATTTTAAAATAGTCACCCAAAGAGTCACATAGAAAGAGAGTGCAGGGAATGCGTCCACACACTAAAGACCCAAGAATCCAGCCAAGGGCCTTCCCATGGCAAAGTCCTACATGAGTCCAGCTAAAGACCTAGAGCCCATGACAATGCCCCCCATGAGTCCAGCTGGAGGATTCATGCAGGCTTGTTTCAACAATCTGCGCTGAGAAGGCCCCGAGGTCAGTGGTGGGAGCTAGAAAGTCTGTGCCAGCAGGAAGGAGGATCTGTGCCGCAGGCTGATGGCCCCACACTGGAGCCAGAAGTGACACTCAAAGTAAGAAACAGAGCTGCCCTGAAAACTACCGCAGCCATCCTCAGCAACAGCGAGGTCCCGAGCTCCTTTGATGATGCAAACAACCAAGTTCATATCAGGAAAGTCAGCACAACAAGCTTCTCCAGGAGACACAACAAGCTTCTCCAGCACCACAAGCTTCTCCAGGAGACTGAGCAGTGCACCATCTTCTCCTCCAGAGCCAGGAAGCGATGCTCAAAGTAAGGATCAGAGCTCCCCCACAGTGAGCCATAGCCATTCTCAGCGACAACAAGGTCCCAAGCTCCTCCGACAATAAGAACAGCTGCAGTCATATCAGGAGAGCCAGCAGGACAAGCTCTTCCAGGAGAACCGACAGCTCCCAACTGCACCTCTTCTTCTCCAGTTCTCCTTTTTATTTTGTTGGAACAGTCTTCAGGTGGGCCTCCCACACTCAGCACCACACTGATTCAGTTCACCTGGGTATTACAAGGCGACCACCAGTTGTCAGTCCACCACGGCTTCGCTCCCCTTCTCCATCACTAGGGCTTTTAGATTACTGTAACAGGCCCGCGGTGAGAACTGCGTTTTACCTTGAGATGCACACACAGCCGAAGCAAAGGGTTGCGAACTAATCTCTTGCCTCGCCGCCTGAGCATCAGTGCTAGCAGACTGCAGTCCTGTTCTACTCTCTCTGCTCCCCCTTGCTGCTCTCCTGCTTTGCCACCCGCTGTAGGTCTGCCCCCTGGGAAAACACTCTGCCCAGAAAAAGCAGAGCCATCCATTATCCCCCCAGACAATTAGCAGCCTATTAAGAAAGTCTATGCAAATGTGCACTAATTGACCCACACCACAGCAGCCCCTGGAGGAGAGGGATGACTCCAGATGGCTTAATGATAGGGACCAAGGGCCTTTCTTTACAAGCCCCTGGTGAGAAAGACAGTACTCTGGGCCCAGACAAGGGCCGCCAGCTGCCTGGGCTCGGAGGAGGGCAGCAGACTGGGGCACCTGCAGCCTGGGTCCCTTTCATCGATCAGCTGAACAAAAGGGACTTGTCTGTTTGCCCCTGTGCCTCTCCAGATCTCTTCCTGCAGCTCAGTCTTCCCTGGGCCCAGAGCTGCTAAAATGTGTCACTGATTCCTTATATCCATGGGCTCTGCCTTTGCAAGGATCTGATTGTCCCTATTTAAAAAAAAAAGACTAGCTAAAATTTTTAATTGACACACAATTGCACATCTTGACGGAGTATGGTACAAGATTCAGTATGTGCACACAACGTACAAGGTCGGATCAGGGTATCTGGCATAGCTGTCATGAAAACATCCTTTCTTTGGGAACATTCAAGATTCTCTCTATTCGCTATTTTGAAATACACAGTTAATTATTGTCAGTTATCCTACTTCTAGTGTCCATAGAACACTGTATTTTTAGAGCAGTTTTAGGTTCACAGCAATTGATCATAAGGTGCAGAGACTCTTTGATTCTCCATGTGCTTCCTGCCTCCATACATGCGCTGTCTTCCCCGTTACCAGCATCCCTCCGTGATCACAGTCCAGGAGCCCACTCTGATACCTCGCTGTCTCCACGTCCACAGTTCACCTTAGGGTTCACATGAGGTATCGTACATTCTGTGGGTTTGGACAAATGTATGAGTTATATCCACCGTTATAATGTCGCACAGGCCACTTCTGCTGTCCCCAGTATCCTCTGTGCTCTACCTACTCCCTCCGCCAACCCCTTGGCAACTGCTGATCATTTTCCTGTCTCTATTGTTTTGCCTTTTCCAGACCATCATAGAGTTGGAATTATACAGAGCGTGGCCTTATGCGAACTTAGCCATACATACCTAAGCTTCCTCTACATCGCATCGTGGCTTGATAGCTCATTTCTTTTTAGCCCTGAAGAATATTCCATTGGCTGGATGTACATGCGCTTTTGATTCTATTGGATAAATACCAAGTAGTACATTGCCGGATGAAGTGCTAAGGGGATGTTGGTTCTGTACTCTTGTTGCTCTCTGGGGACTCACTGGAGCTGAGACTTACTGAACCCTTGAAGTGTGGCCAGTCCTGTGGCAAGAACTTCACCCATGTTTTCCCGTTCAGGGCTGCCTCTGCCCCTGGAAGGCTGGTCTTTGGCTGTCCACGGTCAAGAAACCACCACTCGCTCAGATCCAGCCTCAGCATCTCTCGGCTGCTCATCTACTTTCCTGTCTTTGTCACTGTGGCCTAATGCTTGCTCTTTGGGCACCCGGTGATGCCTTCTAAGGCTATAAGATTTTATCCAAGTAGGGGTTGGGGATTTAGCTCAGCGGCAAAAGCGCCTGCCTGGCAAGCGCAAGGTTGTGAGTTCGGTTCCCGGTACCGGAGAAAAACCGAAAAAAAAAAAAAAAAAAGATTTTATCCAAGTGATCAGCAGAGACAGGAATGTCTCAAGTCCCAACTTCAGCGGGACAAGTCTGAGGTCTGAGCCCACCCTTGCTCCACCAGCAGTGCCAGGGTTCTGTGGCACAGTGGGGTCACCATGGCTTACCTTTATGAGCAAGGATCATGCATGAGCTGCGTCCTCTCTGCCTGCCCTGGGTGCTCGCCAGTATTGCACTAACACACTGAGTCTCTATCTTTTTCTGAGATGGAGGTTGGGCAGATAGTTTTGCCACAAGAAAAGATAAATGTTTTCTCTAATTATACCAAGTTGGAACAGAAAGTGACCATCTATTGAGAAAGGGATGTATCAGGCTTAGTGTATGTTCTAGTGCAAAAGCGCTGGAAGAAGACTGCCTGGGCATGAACCGCATAGCCCTGTCCTAGTACTTGCTAGATGTGGCCTTGCACAGATGACTTAATCTTTCTGAACTCCAGTTTCCACATCTGCAAAGCTGGACCAACAAATGGGATCTTTCTCATAAGATTATTAAACACATAGACACAGTAGGTGCTCAATAAATACTAGTTCACACTGTTATTAGGGAGTTATGTATTTTAAACAGTAGCCCCTTTAGCCCTCCTACCTTCCCAGTTCAGCAAAGTGGATGGGTCCTATTCAGGACCAGGCCAGGGGAAGACGAAAGGCCACTTGCTGAAGATCATACAATGCACAGAGCCGAGGCAGATGCAGATGCAGGGGTGCCTGGCCCCAGGCATGACCCTGTTCACATTACCTCCCCTTTCTGATCACAGTGGCTCAATTGCACTCCCCGTAACAAGTGACAGCAGCCATAAAGTTTGCCTGTGGAGCAAGAGGACTGGAGCCATTATCCAGGGAAAGAACATTTTAATATTTATTTATAATGGGCACCATATGCTCCTTCTGATTTTTTTATTTAATTACATCACGGCAGATGGCTGGGTGTTAAAGGCCATTAAGCTAATGGCGCTTTGCCTTCCCATTTATTTTCTTGAGATTTGGGGAAGACGAGTGGAAATGGACATGGATGACAGGCTGTGAGCACCGGGTGGCAGCAGCTGAGTTCCTTTCCTGGGAACAGAGGGAAGTGGGGGCTCCTGGACTCTTCCCAGGGGCAGAGGGTGGCCGCATGTGTGCTGGAGGCAGTGTGCACTGTGCTCGGGACCTGGGGACAGTCGCTTGTGTGCGCATGTGCCTCGGTGTGCAGACCTGGGGACGCTGCAGTCCCAGGTGTTCAGCCCAGGAAGTCGGCCTGTAGGTTCGGAAGTGACCTGCAGGTTTGCCCAGGATGGTAGACTGAGGAAGCACCACCTGTCCAACGTGGTGCCAGGGTCTTTACAGCACACCGAAGAGTGGAAGGCTGTGCTAAAGCCTGCCCACCTCTGTGGGGGTGTAAAAGCCTTCTTCAGAGTGAGAGGGTTAATACAGTTGGGGCTCCTTAAAGGCCATGAGTAAAAGCCACAAGTTTGCCATTTATAATGGTATTGCACCTCCACCCCAGGACTGAGGATTGAATCTGGAGCCTTCACACTGAGTCACATCTGCAGCCCTTTTTCACTTTTATTTTGAGACAGGGTCTTGCTAAGCCACTAAGTTGCCCATGCTGGGCTCACACCTGTAATCCTCCTGCCTCTGCCTCCCAGAGTGCTGGGATCATGGGCGTGTACACCACATTTGGCTATAATGGTATTTCTTCTCAAGCTATTTCACTGCATCTTTCACTTGCCAAGTAGCTGACCCCAAAAGCAAGAGGAATAGGAAGGAATTTTGACTAAAGGAATTGGGGACACACCTCCTTGGAGAAAATGTATCTGAGGGGTGGTCCCCCATGTTTCCACACACAGGAAGGATGGAATTCAACTGAGAGATGCAGTGGTTAAGAGAGGACCTGGCTGTCCTGCTGATCCTGCTCAGTATCTACCATTACATCATATCCTCGAGACTCGGGCAGTTTTGCACATGAATTCATACTCCACCTCTTGCTAGCTTGTCCTTCATCTCTCTGAGCCTTAGCATCCTCATCTGTAACATGAGCATTGCTATGTATGTGCCTCATTATTGTTGAAAAAGTCTACATTGTCTTCCTGGAATCTTCATGCAGGATGTTGATCCTAGCATGACTTCCTCATAAAGAGAAAAAATTGCAAATATTTTACATATATTGCAGTAAGGAAAAGATTGTATAAACCAGAGCACACTGACTCTTGTTCCTGGAGCAGGGAAACCAGACACAATGTGGAGTGTGTTACTGCATCAGCTAAAGCTGATTGAGGTTAAGTCCCGCTGGGGAAACTCAAAGAGTTATGGTAACTGAGGGGTGAGAGAGAGATGGGGTGTTTATATACTGGCTCCTTCAGTTACTGGCTGAGGCTCCTCTAGTGGTCCTAGCACACAGATACGGAGAGCATCCAAGGTATTGGAGAAAGCCCATGGGCAAAGGAACACAGAGGCATCAGGAAATCTAGTCTGTGGGTGGTGCACACACAGCCCCTGTACTAGGTTGGCAAAATGGAAAGGTGACACCTCCGAATGTTGACATGCGTGTGGAGCAACTGGAGTGCTCAGATTCTGCTGCAGGAGCCATGTCTGCAGCCACTTTGGAAAACAAGTATGAAATTTTTTAGATAGTCAGAAGATGCTCATCAGGAATACATAGAAATTTCCCGCCTGGGCCTCCGTACACCCTACATTAATTATTGCATACATGTTTCAGGAGAGAGGTCCAGGAATGTTTGTAACAACTGGTGGAGGAATCCATTCCACCCAAGCTACATAAGCTGACAATTAGTCATGGAGAAGCTCAATATATTAAGACATTGCACATATTGACTCATATATTTCTCACATTAACATTATTTGATAAAAGCTATTATTTCCTCATTCCAGAAGGGAAATTGAGATTCAGAGAGGTTAGCGGTCACCTCAAAGGATTACGATGATGAGTAAATAGCCCAGTGGTAGTAAGGTACTTAGCATGCTGCCCAGCACATAGTAAGCACTCAACAAACAGAGTGATTTTAGATACCTTTATTATCAGGCTAAGACTCAAATCTCACCTCTAGCATAAGCTTCCCTGTTTCCTGGGGTTCCCCAGCTCCTAGGGGGCCTCCTACCCAGCCTGAGAAGACAGCAAGCCTTTGCAAATCAGGTTTCTCAGGAGGTATTTCTTGGCCAATGTTGGGTGGCCAGAGGGTCAGCGGGTTTCTGGGCTTGCCCACCCTGCTTCTGTCCCCCATATCAAGCTGGGAGGCTTCCACCCTGACCTGGCTCTCCCTCCCCATGAATCTGGAAGGGCAAGGCCTTTGACCTTTTCACTGCCCGGGGAGAAGGCACAGGGCAGTTTGGACCTCTTGTTTCCCTGTCCTACGGGCAGCTCTACCCCGCCCGAGGTTCATTTTGGTGCTAAAAATAGGCTGTGCTTAGACGCTCTGAGACTCCTGCTGGAAACACGAACCACAGGAACGAAAGCTGCTGTCCCACAAAGGAGCCCTCAGCCTGATCGCTGCAAGATGCTTCGCTAACTCTTGGAGGGAGGCGGGATAGGGGTCTTCCCCGAATTCAACAGATGGGGACACTGAGGCTCAGCGAGCCGTCTAGGACACGAGGAAGGATGACAGCCTTGGTGAGTGGCGACACCAGCCCTGTGGATTGTCTGGTCCCTGCCCAGGATGTTGTATACTTGGCTCACTTTGCAGAGGAAAAAGCTGGCACCCATCAGATGGGGGAAGAGGGTGCTAATGGGGTCACGATCCTCGCATGTTCTGAGCAAACGGAGGCTGCAGGCCGACCCAGTCTGTAGAGAGGGGGGACCTACCAGGCTGGTCTCACACAGTGTGGGGAGGAATATGTCTCTAAGACCAATAAGCGCAGGGCCTGGCGTAGAGTAGGTGTTCAACAAATGGTAGCTAGAAAGAGCTAGAGACTTGGTGAGACAGGATGGAGAGAGAGACTAGAGAGGCTGATGGAGATGGGAGACAGAGAAGTATTTGGGGCTTCCCTTGAGGGCAAGGGGCTATAGCTCAGCAGGGACCCCAGAACCATTCAGTTCTGAATAACACAAGTTGCTGCCTCCACAGAGTCCTGAACTGCAGCCTCCCAAGGCGATGGGATTGGCATACGGCCTGAGTGTATTGGCAAACGGCATGAAGCTATGGTCGTAGATGTAAGCCCTCCACCCAGCAGGCAGCCCCTTTCTTTCCACTCATGTCCTCTACCAGTGCTTGGGAGAAAGGGGTGATGGTGCAGACATCCTTTTGCCCACATGGGACTCAGACTCCAGGGCACTCATCCTCCTAGCATGCGCAGGATGGGGTGGGTGGCTCAGGTCAGCCCCTTCCCTCCTGGGAAGGAAACAGAGCTCTGAAAGTGCGTGTGAACACAGCCTCTCTTGCCTGTCCCTCTCACCACGGCTCCTTTCCTGTCCCACACCACCAAAGCCCCAGCCTCTTTCTGTTCCCTGCCAGCTGCTAATGAGCTCAGTATCCTCTTAAAGCCCATCTGGCACCCACTAAAAGGAAAGATGTGTTGAAACATGAAAGAATAAGGAAGGAGCAACAAAAGAGGACGAGACCCAGAAATATGCCCAGAGAGGCAAGACGCCACAGGGAGCCTGCAGCTGCAGGCTTTGTGTCTCCACAGCAGCCCTCAGGCTCATGGGGCAAAGGTTTTAACACATTTTGACTGGCTTGAACCACCAGTGGTACATTCATGAGTGTCCAGGGGCAGTCATGTATGTACCACTGGTGGTTCAGAGCCACCTAGCAGCGAGCCATATGGATTATGGCCCCGTGGTGAACATGTTAAGGCTGCTCATATTGCTGGTGAGAGGGGAGGGTGGGGTGTGATTTTCCCCTGATCATTTTCTGCATGCCAGCCTCCTCACTACAGCAACGTTGGTGTTGGTGGGAAGAGGAGTTTTCTCCCAGTCACCCAACTGTTCAGTGAAAGAGTCAAGATTTGAACCCAGATTACTTTGCATCCACAGACCATGCTCTGGCCTAAATGAGGATGAGAGGGTGCCCATGAGGGCTGTTGGCTTTCTCTCCTCCTGGCCCAGCTGCAGAAACATCTGACATATGTGTGAAGTACCCAGAATGCCATGGGGTACTGCCCTCTGCAGGGAGGTTTCAAGCTGGTAAGAGGCTGGTCTTCCTCAAGTGTCGGTGTGGCCATGAACTTCAGTGGACTCCATGCATGCTGTTGGAACATAGTTCAGACTCCCGAGCTCAGTGTTTGAGGACCCTTGTGATCTGCTTTCTGTCCTCTGTGTGCGCTGTCCCTCCTCTCTGGACTGCCTTTCTGCTGCTCCTTCATCCACAGAACTTTTGCTAGTCTTGCAAGACTTTTTGCTTCTTTTGTAAGACCTTTCAAGTCAAAGACAACTCCTGGGGAAGCTCTCTTTGATCCCCCCAGGCAAGTGTAGACCCTCACTGCCTCAGCTCCCACCCTCCAGGGCTTCCCACACCAGAGTTCACAAACCTTCTGACATTTCAAGGCAAAGTCTGAAAGCTTAAGTAAAAAGGCTCTTTTCTGGGTGTATGTCTGTAGTTGTCTGCTTTCTCAAGAGACACAAGAGTAGGGGCGTGGTTAGCAATATGGCTTTGAAGTCAGGTGGCCCTAGATTCACAAGCCAGCTGCCATTTACCAGCTGTGTGATTCTGAACAAGTTACATAATCACTCTGATACTCATTTCTGCAACTCTGTAAAATAGATACAAGTCTCTCTTATAGAATTGTTATGAGCAATGTATCAGAGTATGTATGTATAGAAAGAACAATGTCTGACCTATGTTAAATGCTCAATAAACATTACTAATTAGGGTCTATATCATATATACACATACTTCTACTATGGGATTTACCATTGCCTATGTAGTATAGTTATTGTTTAAATTGCTTTCTCCCTTGGTTGACCCTCAATTCTCTGAAAGTGGAGATTCTGAATTATTTATTCCTGCATCTCTAGTACATATAATAGACAATCAGCATGTTTTTGAGTGAATGGAAGAATGGATGGATACCTGGATTAGTAGGGAGTTGAATGAATGGATGGATTGTACAATTCAGAGGGCTGGATGGATGACTAATTGAGAAGATGAATAAGTGGTCTGATGGATGAATGACAAACACATGGATGGATGGATGGATGAATGAATGGATGTGTAGGTGGGCTGATGGATGGATGACAGATAAGTGAGTGGATGAGTAGATGGATGGATGGTTTGACTCCACAAGAGCATGGATTTTTGTCCGTTTTGTTCACTTACCTATTCCAAATGCCTATGAGGTGATTGTTACTGAATAATAGTTACTGAATAGATGGGATATCAGACTCTAAACCACAGTTAAAATCCCAGGGTATTATCTGAATTAAGAAGACCTGTCACGATTCGGATCATCCACTGTGAACCTGAGTCTCCTTGTATTGGCGAGGATTGTCGTGGTGCCCCCTGCTGGTAGTAGTCCCAGTGGAGTTTCTCTGTTTTCTAATTTACGTTCTTTCTCCTAGCTCATGACCCTGAGCATTTACTCACAAAGCAGTGGTTACCAACCCTCTGTGCTTATCACCGTCATCTGAGAGCACCTTGTGATGCCTGTAGGTTTCTGTTTCAACCAGAGGTACTGGTTAGAGCAGTCAGGAATCTTCGTGTTTACCAAGCACTCAGGGGCATCGGAACAAGAGGTTCTTTAGACTATCCTCACGGAGACTCTCATAAAGGCAGAGCCACTTCCAGAAACTGGGACACAGTGGAGATGGGATATTGGTTCATGTCTCTGAATTTCCAGGTGATGTTCAGACTATGTGGGGGAAAAGCAGAATCAAAAAGGCAGTAGACAAGAGCTATGCTTTGGGATTCAGACCCTTTTGGTTCCAAACCCTAACTCTGCTAGCTCTGTAACCTCACTATCCTCATCTGTAGAATGCAGAAGTAGTTACCTACCCTAGGAATGAGAAAAATAAATGAGACAATATACGGACGGGGTGAAACAAAGCTGGGCACACAGTAAGCACTCAATAAATACTGAATGGATAACTGCATTGCTAAATAATCCTGCTTCCCTTCATTTTTCTTTTCTTCCTTGGATGGAGGAGAGAGCCCTTGGACTTGATTTCTGCCAGTAGGATGTGAGCCCTGTGGGGAAAGGAATGTTATCATCTCTGGCTCTGTGGCTTAATTTCCAGTACCTACAACAGGTACTAGGACAGTGCCGGGAGCATACTCGTTCTCATGAAATGTTTGTTGGGAGAGAAATGAATGAATTTGGCTTTTTGCACCCAGGGGGATCAGTGTGTATTTGAAAATATGTAGGAAGTACAGAGCTCTCTGTATCTGCAGAGTCTGCATCTCCAGATTCAACCAACTACAGATCAAAAATACTTGGCAAATGTTGCATCTACTGTAAACATGCACACCTTTTCTTACCATTAAAACAATGCAGTACAGCAACTATGTGCAGAACATGACATTGTATTTAACATTGTAGGCAACCTAGAGGTGATTTAAAGTGTGTAGGAGGGTTCCTTTAAGTTCTATAAAAATACTATACCGGTTTAGATGAGGGACTTGAGCATCTGTGGGTCTGGGTACTCATGGAGGGTCCTGGAACAAATTGCCACAGGTACCAGCCATAAACCACGAGCCCATAAGGACTTGTTCTTGGCTGAGATAAAGTTTGTGCCAAAACTGGGGCCCAGGAGGATTCTCGCTCCCCCTACCCATTGCAGTCTGGTTGAAAAGAAAGGCAGTGTTCTGGAAGGCTCAGGCCTGGGCTCTCAGCTCTGCTGCTGAGCCATTTGGGCCATTGGCAGTCTCCTCCCCTTTCTGAGCCTCTGAACTCTCCCTTGAGGATGCTGGTGACACCTTTAAAAAGCCCTGTGCCTCGGTGAGGGGCTCCTCATGCCTTATCTGTGCTCTTTTGCAGGTGGCAGCCCTATCCCCTGGTGCTTGACTGGATGGAGGCTATCAGCTTCAGTTCCCAGAAGGCGGACACACGGAGGTTGGTCCCCAGCTGTGGGAGAGACCAGAGTCAAGGCCCTCAGTGAATTCTTCCTGCTCCAACAGGCCTGAGAAGCCGAGAACAGGGAGGGAGTGACTCCTGGGCTGGCAACCCTTGGACCCCTCTCCAATGACTACTTTTGGAGTCCCTGGGACCTCCCTGAGGTGAAGAACGAGATGTAGGAAAATGGAGTTACCTGCTATGTGTCCCCTTTCTTGGCCCCAGGAAGCTCACCTTGACATTGGGAGGCCACTGAGCTCTGTCCTCCTTCCTCTTGGCCTCAGCCAAGAGCTGGACTTGCCCTCTCACCGCGGCCTCGGCGCCCCCCTGTGCAGAGGGAGTAAGTTTGTGGAGCCCCAAGGGTCCCATCCTTAAGGGAAGCTTGGGTAACCAAGCCTCCTCCCTCCCGTCTCCACCCTGCCAGCCCAGCCAGGCCGGAATGATCCCGCTATGGCCAAGCTCTGGTTCAAATTCCAGCGGTACTTCCGCAGGAAACCCGTGCGCTTCTTTACCTTCCTGGCTCTCTACCTGACTGCCGGGAGCCTTGTCTTCCTGCACTCTGGCTTCATGGGTCAGCCAGCCGTCTCCCAGAACCAGGCCAACCCCGCCGCGGGAGGCCCGGCCGAGGGCGCCGAGCTGCCCTTCTTGGGTGACTTGCACCTGGGCAGAGGCTTCCGCGACGCGGGTGAAGCCTCAAGCATCGCCCGCAGGTACGGACCCTCCTTCAAGGGCAAGGACTCCAGCGAGAGAACCAAGCTGGGCGACTACGGCGGGGCCTGGAACCGCGCCCTCAAGGGGAGGGTTGTCCGGGAGAAGGAGGAGGAGCGAGGTAAGAGCGGCAGGACCACCAGGAAGGGCTGAGGGAACCGAAGGGGAACAGCGATGATACAATAACAGCTGCCAGTTTTCAGCATTTTGATGCGATCAAAATATATGGTGAATGTTTAAATTTTTAAAAAAATTTATTACAGTAAAAGACACATTGCCATGAATTCTGCGTCCCCTCCTCAAAATATACCTCCTGGCTTTGAACACACGTATCTCATTCTTACCGCTTTCTGAAGCAGTTCTGAAAGTCCTCTTTCATGAGTGTCTTCATGAGGTGTGATTTTAAAAAATGCAGTGAATGTTGCTCTGAGTGTCACCCAACAGAGGCAGGCTCGTAGGAAACATGGTGTGTCCTCATCCGCCTTCCTCACCAGATCTGGCACCCTACAACCCAGGCTTTTCCCCATGGCCAAAACGACCAGGAAAAGTAAACATTCTGAGTCTGTTCAAGACATCGAGGCAGCCAGGACTGCCGAACTAAAGCCACTCACAAAAGAGGACTTCCAGAACTGCTCCAGAAAGTGGCAAGAATGGTGGGATAAGTATGTTCGAAGCAAGATGGAATATTCTGAGGGGAACTAATAGTAATGTGTCTTTTACCGTAATAGACATTTAAATTTAAACACGTGCCATTTTGGGAACCAGCTGTCATGAAGTCACAGCTACACATATGTGGCAGATTTCATTATCATCCTTGTCCACCAGGGAGACAACTGAAGCTCAAAGAAATTAAGTAGCTTGCACAAGGTCATACAGCTCACCAACAGGGAAGTTTGAACACCACATCTGTTAGGGTTCAAAGCTTGACTTCCACCCCTGAAGCCTTTTTCATTCCGTATTAAATATACATGAAAATAAAAACAGCCAGTATTTGCTGAGCCCTTCAGGCCTAGGTAGTGTCGTAAGCATTTTGTGTGTATCGAATTGTTACTCAACCCTGTGAATTACTGTAACTAGTCCCATTTGTAAAGATGAGGAAATGAGGGCACCAAAGTTACATGGCTACTAAGTGGCAGGGCTTGGGCTCCATCAAACTGTCTTTTGGTGCACCACACCGGGTCCCTTGGTGATGATTCTCAGGGGACATCATTTCCCTGGGTGTATTTCACAGTGTTTCCTCAGCCTTTTGCAGTCAGAAAGGGCTTTTCTTTGATTTGCACTAAATTTCATGGGCTTGAACAAGCACCGACCATCCTATACCCAGTTAGATGTAGAAATTGAGGTTTGAACAAGTAGAGACCCTGGATCCAGACTCCACAGCTGGTCAGAGGCAGTGTGGGAGCTGAAATCCGATGCATCTGGCTGGAATGTTTGGCTCTCTGCGACTGTATCTTTGAATCTGCTGCACCTGTCCATGCTGAGGAGGGAGCCACAACCTGGATTCACGAGCCCAGGCCAGATGGGATGGGAGAGTAATCCCCTGATCGAGGCAGAGGGAAAACTTTGCTGGTTTTTGTGTTCCACTATAATTCAGCTCACAGAAAATCCCTTCCAAACTGAGGCATTAATGGAAGAAATTTGTCCCCAGGAGCACATTCCCCAGTCCCATCCTGTACTGGGCACAGGAGCCATCCAGAAGACCCTATCTCTCCTCCCTTGGGAATTTCCTAGATTTCTTCCTCATCAAGACCGCAGTGTTTGTAGGGAGGTGCAGGGGTGGGTGAAAGAGGCAGAACACATTGGGGGACTTGGATTGCTATTACAACCCCACCTGCAGCCAGCCGTGTGCTCCAAGCACATGGCTTCACCTTCTGTGCCTGAGTTTTGACGTCTATCAAATGAGGACAATAGTTGCTCCTTCCAGGCAGTCATGAGAATTAATGAGACAACAGTCATGAAAGCATCTACCCTGGCCTGGAGTTCCTAGGGATGCTCAGCAGGTGGAGTGGGCTGACCTGGGAAGGAGCCTGTCCTGAGTGCAGGTGAAGAGCGAGGCCCCACCCTGATGCGGAAGCCATGATGGCTTCTTTCTATTTACCTCCATTCACCAAGCTCCGTCTCACCCTGGCCACTCCAAGCTCTAGCTGGTCCTGTGGAAGTCTCAAAGTTTCACAGGCCTGCAACTTAAGATATGCCGCTTGTCCTGCTTAGACTCCTCTCTGTGGCCACCTTTCCAACCTCATGACATTCCCCATCCCTCACCATACTCGGCCCACTGTCTTTTTTGTTCTTCATTAAACACACCAAGTCCGTTGTATATGGAGCTGTGCACACGCAGTCCCTTCTACCTGGGATGCTCTTCTCCTGATCTTTGCATGGCTGCCCTTTCCTTTCCACTGAGTCTTTAGCCAAATCCTCACTTCCTGCAGGTGCTTCCCAGAGGGTCTTAACTGAAAAGACCTGGTCATGCCACACTCCCAGCTTTATTTTAGTGACACACCTATCACCATATGCAAGCATCTTGTGTCTGTCTGCTTCTCAGTTGATTCTATACCTCCACTTCAATACTGTCAGCTTCATGGTTTTTTTTCTCCGGTACCGGGAACCGAACTCACGACCTTGCGCTTGCCAGGCAGGCGCTTTGCCACTGAACTAAATCCCCAGCCCCCTACTATCAGCTGCAGAAGGGCAGGGTTGTTGCCTGTGCTGGTCAGCCCGGTCCCGTCAGCACCAGGGACAGCGCCCGGTGCACAGACGGTATTCATATCTACTTGCTGAATGGACGAGAGATTGGATGAATAAATGAATGAATGACTGCCTTCCGCTGTTTCTCAGCAGAGAGCTCTACGCTCCCTCCAACCTCAGCTTTGCTCACCTCCATGAAATTGCCACACCCCCTTCCGGCCCTGATCAAGGGCTCCTCCTCTGTGCTCCCTGTCATGGTTCTTAAATGAATGGTAATGGCCTGTGCTTGGCTAGATTCTCCACAGAATATGAAACTGATTCACACAAAATAGTAACATCTCCTGTTTGTTGTAAGAATTAAATACGGTCAGCCTTCCATATCTGTTGTACATCCTCAAATTCAACCCACCATGGATAGAAAATATTTGGGAGAAAAGTTGTACCGAGCATTATACAGACTCTTTCTTTTCATTATTCCTAAACAATATAGTGTAACAACCATTCCCACAGCCCTGACACTGTATTAGGTCCTATAACCAAGCTGGAAGTGATGTAAATAGTCCCAAAGATGTGTGTAGATTACATGCAAATGCTACACCATTGTATGTTAGGGTCACAAACATCCATGGATTTTGGTTTCCATAGGGGTCTTGGAACCCATCCTCCATAGATGCCAAGGGAGACTGCTCTGCAGCTATTACTGCCAATGACAATATTACCATTTCTTGAGCACCTACTTCCTGGCAGCCACTATTCCCATTGCTTTTCACATATCATCTTCATGAAATGATATATGTAAAGTACTTATCACATCTTCTATTTCATTATGGATCACGTTAGAGTTGCTGTCATCGTCATCATCATCATCATTATTATTAGTTAACGGCTATAGAATGGTCATCATGGACTATGCCATGTTATGTGTTTCATTGCTTCAATGGTTAGAGACTATTGTTATCCCATTTCACAGGCAGTAAAACTGAAACTCAGAGATAATTCACTTACCTCGAATTATCCAAGTAGATAGTGGGAAAACAGGTTTAAAACAAGGTCTGTTTAATTCCAAAGCTTGTGACACTTCCTCTATATCATTCTAATCCTCCTCACTCTCAGACCAGCAATTATATTTTATGAAATGCAAAGTGAAAAGAAAGAGAACATAGTAAAGTAGCCCTGACTCAGGGCTCTCCTTAAGCAGGCTTTGGAATCAGGCAGTGTTATTAAGAAGACACAAATCCAGCCTGTCCTCAGTGAACTCATTCAAAGTTCAGCGAGGAAAGACAACATAGTAGATTAACACTAAGAAAAATGAGACACTTCTCTGACTTGATGCTAAATACATTTGGTTTTCTCCAAAGCCTACGAGGGCTCTGCTGGACGTGGTGATGCAGGACGTAAGCTGTAGAAAATTCAGAGCCCATCACAGGCCAGGAGGAGGTGGGGAAGGAGCTGCATCCAGGCTAGGCTGGTGCTGGGTAGGAAGTCTGAATTCCCTGGTGCAACTAGCACCTACAAATGTGCCAGCCACCCCACCCATCCTTGTAAGAGCCTGAGCTTTGAGAAGCCAAATCAAGAATGAGTCCCAGTTCTGCAACTTGCTGGCTGTGCAGCCTGGGGCAGGGCTTTCCTCTCTGAGATTCAGTCTTCTCTTAGGCATAAAAAGTATTTAACATCAGATGGCCGCTGTGATGCTCAGATAAATTGAGTGTGGACAGATAAATAGTGGCAGACACTATTCTGAGCACTGTGAATCTATTACTTTCTGGAATCTTCATAGAAATCTAATAAGGTAAACCGATGGTAACTCCATATAACAGGGAGGAAACTGAAGCACAGAGAGGTTAAGCAATTTACTCAGGGCTCTCCAGCTGGGGAACCCAGCTGGTTTGAGTTTCCTCAAATCTGCTGCACCTGTCCATGCTGGGGAGCAAGCCACACCTCCTCAGTGTGCCGTGCTTACTCAGGCCCTGGCGTGCACTAAGCTAGCTATACTATTTTTAAAATTAACTGTATTGATACATTTTAGATGTACACAATGATAACGTTCATCACACGGAATTTGTCTTGATTCTCCTTTCTCCCCCATTCCCTTCCCCTCCCTTCAACCTCCCTCCCCCTCCTTATTTACAAAAGCGTTGTTTCTACATTTTTCCTCCTACCCTCTTTTTTCCCTTTTCCCTTCCTCCTTTTACCCCTACCCCCTCCCTAGTTCCCCTTCCCATTTGAACATTTTCTTCCTATTTCACAATATCTATTATACATTTTGGTCCATATTTACACTTTGGGTTTCTCATACCAGAAAAACCATGTGGTTCTTCAACATGTGTGCCCCATTTATTTCATTTAGGAGTATAGTCTCATGGGGCATCTACTTAGCTAGAAATGTCTCAAGTTTATTCTTCTTTATGGCAGAGTAGTACTCCACTGTGTAAAAAACCACATCGTCTTTATCCATTCATTGGTTGATGGGCATTTGGGCTGTTTCCAAGATTTAGCTATTACAAATTATGTTGCTATAAACATGAGTGCACATATATCACTGCGGCATGACGTTTTTAATTCTTGGGGAAGATACCCAGAAGGGGAATAGCTGGGTCAAATGAGACCTTTCACTTCAGTTTTTTGAGAAATCTCCACACTGATTTCCACAGTGGTTGCCCAATCTACACTCCCACTAAAAGTGGCAAAGGGTTCCTTTTTCCCCACAGCTCCATGAGCATTTGTTATTGACTGACTTCTTGATGACAGCCATTCTTTCTGGAGTGAGATGGAATCTCAGCATTGTCTTCCATTTGCATCTCCAATGACCACTGATGTTGAACATTTTTTCATATATTTATTTTTCATTTCTGCATCTTCACTTGAGAAGTGCCTGCTCATTTTGAATGCCCACTTTTAGATTGGATCTTTAAATTTGGGGGGTCTGATTTTTTGAATTCTTTATATATTCTAGATATTAGTTCTTTGTCTGAGGACTGCCAGGTATACTATTAATACTCTAATTTCACAGGAGAAAACAGGAATGCATTGAAATAACACGATTTACCTAAAGTCACACAACTTGCCTGGGGCAGAGCCAGGAACCAAACCCAGTTTGATTTCAAAACCTGTGCTGCTCCCATTTCCCTTGGATTCCGAGGGCCTTGGGCTGGGCGTGAGGGGGATGGGAAAGTTTAGTCTGCAGTCTTGGAGGGGACGGCAAGGCACCCAGTCCCCATTTCCCCAGCTGAAGATGCAGTGGTTGCAGGGTGTTAGAGATTTGCTGTAATAGGGGCATCCGGGACTGCATGCCCCACCCTCTGTTCAGCCCCACAAGTAGGAATTACTGAGCCTCGTTTCATAAGTGAAGAAATGAAGTCTCAGAGAGGTTAAAGTACTTGCCCAGTGTCACACAGCTTGGAGGCAGAGAAGACTCCAGCCCAGCTCTGTGTGAGATTGGAGAGCTCTTACGCTTCACCCCTGGGCGATGGAGTCTCTTTTTAAAAGAAATATACACTCCCTCCTTCCTTTCGTTCATGTAGTCATTCGTTCATTCCGTATCTGTCACCCACTTACTCTGTGTCCAGCTCTGCACTGCAAAGTGGAGACTCGGGCCTGACTCAAGCCCAGTTTCCCCTCAGAGGATGATCCACAGCCCCGGGGGTGGGGTGGGGATAAGTAGGCAAAAGGATAAGTTGTATTTTCAAAGTATCTGCTTTTCCTAATGAGCAAAGTCATATGTGCACAGCATAGAAAAGAACAGATTATATTAAAGAGAGAGCGATGGAAATAAGATGGGGCAAAACCCCTGCCATCCACCCACAGGCATGGCCATGTCCCTGGGATATTACCTGCCTGCCCTTCTCTGTGTGGGGCATATATTCTGTATATAGCGTTTCCTGCTTTCCCCATTATAGCCCCGTTTTGTTGTATTAAAATGTCCTACAATGAATCAAAATTATATCTAGTTTGAAAAAAAATAGAGGACAGTCCTGGGAAAGTCATTGAGAAAAGAGTTCTGATGGGAGATACTTCTGGGACACCCAGGGAGAGACCCATCGGTGCGTCGTGCCCAGCTGGCTTCCTAGGGAGCACATCGTGAAGCTCAGCCTGCCGGAACAGAGTGAGTGGTGTGTCCCTCTGCCCCAGGGACGCCTGCGTATGGGCAGAAGTGCCACCCCCTGCCTGAGGAAACCCAGACAACACTGGCAGTCATCTTGAGGGACGCCTTCCAGGATGATGGGAAATCACCCACTGTAGAATAACTATTTCTTGAGTTTCAAGTCTGTACCAGGACCTGATTTGGTTCAGTGCCTAGCTACATTTCACTTCATGGCAGTCTTCACAATAGCCTTATATGTGTTTTCTATAATTGCTGGAGGGAACCTGAAACACAGAGATTTCTCCTCTCACACTTGGCAGGGCTGGAATTCCGAAATCAAGGCATTGATAGGTAGGGCTGTGCTCTGTAGAGGGCGCTAGAGGGGAATCTGTCCAGTGCCGGCCTCCTGGTATTTAGTGTCACCAGCAAACTTTGGCTTGCAGCTGCCCTGCTCCAGTCCCTGCTTCCTTCTTTGCAACGCTGTCTTCTTGTGCTTCTGTCTCAGCATGTGGCCGTCTTCTTACAAGGCCACCAGTCATACGGGGTTGGGGCCCACTCTGCTCCAGTTTGGCCTTATGACTTAGTTACATGTACAGCGACCCTATTTCAAACAAGGCAACACTCTGAAATTGTGGAGGTTAGGACTTCAGCATATCTTTTCCTGGGATAGGGGCAGGACAATTCAACTTACAACACCTCCAGTCAAATTTTTGTTTCCACCTCTCAGGTGGGAAAATTGTATTTCCTAGAGTTTGAATAAACCAGGCATGGTGGCATGTGCTTGTAATCCCAGCACTCTGGGAGACTGAGTCAGGAGGAGCACAAGGTCGAACCCAGCCAGTGAACCTGGCCTGTTTCAAAATAAAACATAAAAAAGGGTTGGGGTGTAGCTCAGTGCAAAGGCTCTGGATTCAATCTCCAGTCCTGAGAAGAAAGGGAAAAAAATGAGTCTTATTTTGAGACCACTACAACATCACACTCAGAATTTGAGCCCCAATCTGGTGGCTTCCTCCAGTATAAAAGAGATGCCTCGCTGTGAATCTAGTCACAAACAAGAAGTCAGAGGCATACAAATTAGTTTGTGTTTAGCTGCCTTTTTAACAAATTGCCTCTATCAGAGACAGCAAAACTTCATGAAAAGATTAATTGGAGCAAAACAAAAAAATAAAGGGAAAAGGAGAAAAACCCACACCACCAGGAGGGTGCTTTGGATGTTGGTTCCTGGGCTTCAGATAAATAGCTCAGCCCAGGCAACTTTGCTATTTCAGCAGTCTCTGGGTCGCTGTGGAGACAAGCTGATAGATTGTGTGATCTTGGCTATTAATCCGCCCTCAAGTGGCCTGTGATTCTGTCCCTGCTTTACATAGCTGACCTCCCTGTCTCCGAGACATTCTGCCACTGCAGCAGGATTTGGAGACGGATCCCTGGGAAAGGGCAGAAGAGGGTGTTAGGGGACTGGCTATAACCACACTGATGAGCTCAGCAGGATGCTGAAACCCCTAGGACAGGGATGATGCTCATGGGTCGCAGCCTGCACTAAAGGCCAGCAGGGAAGAGTCACAAGGGCTTTCCTGAGACAGGTAGGAAACACGTTCAGTATTTGTATTCTGACCCACAGAGCTCAGCTCATTCATCACGCTGTGATGTTTTACATGTCCATATTCCTCAAAGCATTAGTGAAGGACCGTGTATGTTCCTATGTCCCCGTCAGAAGATAAGGAAACACAGGGTCACTGGTTCATTCAACAAGTCTCTGGACACCTGTTGCATGGGACACCTCAGGCCAGTGGAGGGTGAGGATGGAAGTAGTGCAGCATTTAAATCTCAGGCACTGGGGAAGATGGATGTATCATTAAATCCTGGCTCTGCTGCCGAGGGTGAGTCTGTAGAAGGTGGAGACACCATCTTCTGAGCCACAGCTTAGTATAGTACATGGAAAGCAATGGCTTTGGAATACACAGGCCTGGGCATGGGCTTGGTCTCAGACCCTCACTCTTGGGTGGACCCCAGCATGTGGCTTCGCTTGAGTGTCAGCATACTGGTCAGTGCCTGCCTGGTGGCAAGGGACACAGAAACCAACTTGAGCTGGCTTAAGCTGAAAAGGAAAATCTATTGCATTCTCTCCACACCCCATCTCTGCTCGTCTCTGCCTTAGCTTGCTGTCCTCCTACACAGAGTGATGTTAGGGCCAGGGATTGTGGCTGCTGGTAGGTCTGACCTTATTGAATGCCAGCATCGTCGGTCAGCAGAGGCAGATGTCTTTCCCCTGCTTTATCCATAAAAGCCCACTTAGTGGGCCTTGTGTCCTTCCCTGGAGCAAGTGCTCTGGCTGGTGGCATGCATACTGTGATTGACCCTCCCCGCCAAAGTCAGTGTATCCCAGTGGTCAGGCAGGTAAGAAATGCTAGTAGAACAACAGGGAGGGGGATACTTTGGAGGCACAAATAGGTACCACTACAGTCTCTCAGACGTATGTTCGTTCCCATCAACTACATAGTGAAAATCTTACCTCATGGGATCACTGTTCTACAGGTCGCCAAATGTACCTACCCTCACCCTAAGGTGAGACCACCCAAAATCATATTGCATCCAGCTCCAGGGCCAGTGTGACAGGGGTAGGAGCATCCCTCCTTTCAGGTCTTGCAGTAGCTCCTTATGATCTTGAAACGTGTGAGCCTACAGGGAGAAAAACTCTCCAAGTTTGAAGTGATTGGACAACAGACCTGGGCTTACACTTGAAGTGAGACACTTGTGAGCCCTAGGAACCTGGGAAAATTACATGGCTTCCCATTTCATTTAGAGAAGAGAACACAGAAATAACATGATAGTTATCGATCAAAGCATACACCACAGGCTCAAAATAAGATTCACTTCCAAGGGCTGGGGATATACCAAAGTGGCACAGCACCTGCCCGGCAAGTGCAAGGTCCTGCGTTCAATTCCCAGTACCAAAAAATAAAGATTCACTTCTAGGCTGACAGTTGGAAAAGTCGTAACAATCAGTTTCCTCATCTGTAAAATGAGTTCATAAGAAGCTGGTGAATACTAAAAATGTTTAATGGAATACATCTGGGCATGTGGGCAGTGTTAGAGCACTTGCTTAGCATGCACAGGGCCTAATCTCCAGGACTACTAACAAACAAAACAAAAAAGGGACATGGCCTATAGTAAACCAGCATGTGGTAGATGCCCAACACATGATAGTTTTGTTCTCTCTCTTTCTCTCATGCAATCTGATGGCAAAGATCTCAGGCTGGCAAAATAAACCAACCTCTCTCCTCTCTGTCTTTTCCTCCCTGCTCTACTCTCCCTCCCTCCCTTCTTCCCTTTCTCCCATCCCGTTCTCCTCCTATCCTTCCCACCATGTGCCTTAGACTCTCAGTCCTTTAGTGAGAGCCTGAGCTAACGCGAGTGTGAAGCCCTCTCCGACAGACCCAGGAAGCTCTCTCTCCCAGCTTACCTCAGGTGGAGCAGCACCCACTGGAGTCAAGGGGCTGTGACCCCATCTGGAATAGATGGACCACGTGTTGTAGAGCAAGCACAAAGACAAGTCGCTGGCCCTACAGAGCTATCACTGTCAGATGTGCCTGCTCCAGGGGTGCCATGTTTCCTTTAAAGATAGACAGCTCTTTTTTTTATTTTAAAAAATAAATGGAGCAAAACATTAACAGAAAGACAACCTTTTACAAAATAGCAAAAGAACAGTACAGACAATACAGAGTTACAAACAAAGTGGTAGGAAATTAACAATGCTTGTTCTATTACATATTGATATCTTCAAAGTGGTTTCTCATGGAAACAAATACAGACATGCAATATTGATCAACCAAGGACTCATTAACAGTTTCTTTCGGCAAAGAAATAGAAGACAGTAGAACAACTATGTTAACTATCCTATATATACATACATACAAAATTTCTCCTTGTTTCCCTTCTCTTTTCTCACATCCCAGTTGCCCTTTACCCTTGAGCATTTTCCTATCATTTCACAATGTCTACCATACCTAAGATGGACAGTTCTAAATGGAGGAGAGCATTGCAGTCTTTTGAAAGAAACCTAAGGTAGCCAAGTCAAGACCAGTATCCAGCAGGGCAGGTGAGTGCCATCCTTAGCAGGGCAGTGCCAAGAGGCACAGTGTTTTGGGGTTGAGCCTGCACCCTCTGCTGGACCCTGTTCCCTACTACAGGAAATGGCCATCAGTCTAGCCAGGTCAGGTGACCAGGGGCAGTTAGTATTTTCGTCCGTCGGTCTCTGTGAGGACCATTTAATTCCAAGAGCTGACTGGATCCACCTCCAACCTGCCATTGCTTCCAGTGGAGTAGTGGGAAGAGCTGATGTGAGCTCCTAGAAACCTGGATTTAAATCTACTTGGCTACCAATTAGCTGCGGGTCTCGGGCAGGCCACTTCCCCTTTCTAGCCCTCTGAATACAAAGCATGAAAATGCCAGAGTTCTTGCTTCACATGGAGCTTTGCAAAGGTCTCCTGGTTTAAGAAACAAGCAGCTTAGAACATGTGCACTGGAGCCAGATTGCTTGGGTCTAGTTTTGCCTTCACAGGTACAAGCTATGAACCTTGAGCAAGTGACTTAACCTCTCTGGGTCTTAGTTTCCCCTTCTGGAGAGAAGGGGAATATTCTCATGGAGTCACTGTAAGGATTCAGTAAGACAATGTGTGTAACACACTTACCAAAGTGTATAGCCAGATAATAATAAGAAGGGTTTTAAGAATAAGTGGGAAAAGACTTTATATAAACTGTAAAGAGTTATCTTGTATATTTACCATGAAGTACTTTAAGAAAACTAAATGTATGCTTTATGATTCAATTTTTGAAAAATAATTGGAAACCCAATAGCTTGGGTTCCTGGGTACCCAGTTCACCAGGAGACCCCGAGTGGTTGGTTGGATCCCTGTCCACAGGAGGGTCCCTCTTACTCCTGGTCGGTCCCGAGGGCCTGTGGCCACAGCACTGCACAGCTGTTGGAACAGCCTCTGCCAATGCCTGTAACCTTTAGTCCCCTATTTCTGCCCAGAGGAAGAAATTGGTACCAAAAGCTCAACAAGGCCACTGGCAGAGCACACTGAGGCTTCCTCCCGTAACCCTGTCAGCTTTGTCCCCAGCCGCATCTGACTTTTCTGCTTTCCCCAAAGCCAAGTACATCGGCTGCTACCTGGATGACACCCAGAGTCGGGCCCTGAGAGGTGTGTCCTTTTTTGACTACAAAAAGATGACCATCTTCCGTTGCCAAGACAACTGTGCGGAAAGGTAGGGCCCTGATATCCCCAGACTGGTCCATCCCACCCCTTCCTCCTCAGGCTCCCGCTGTGATGTTCTTTGTCTCACCGTGGGAGGGTGTATCAGAGGGTGAACCCTGACCATGAGGAGATGGTGATACCAGGGTGTGCAAGTGTGTGTACAAATTTGCACATGTGCAAATGTGAGTGAGCAAGATTAAGAATTTGCCTGGGAGAGTTTGTGATAGTGTAACTATGTGAGATTTGCGTGTCTATGTGTGTGTGTGCACGCATGCACACACTTGTGCCTGGGAGTGAGTTTGTGGTACACAGTGTGTAGGGAAGGTGGGCCATGTTTGTGAGCTTAACACCAATACTTGATGATCTTCCAATAACTGTGGTGATGTGTGAAGGAGTCTCTGTGAATATGTGTGTGAGGGTACAGAATTGTGCTCGCGTGTGCAGGTAGCTGACTGCATTGCTGAATGTGCAACACTGCACTGCCAATGTACAAGGTTATGAGGAACTGCACACAGTTTGCCAAGGCATGACTGAGTGCGCATGTGCCTGCAGGAGCAAGTGTAAACAGGAGGCTTCTCAGGTGTCTGTGTGAAGGGAGAAACGGGTGTGGGTGTCAGGGTATCCAATAGTAGAAACGCTCATTTACGCAGACAGGGTTTCCGATCTAAGAAGATGTGGTTTTGATGAGATCATGCACTGGTGCAAGGGGGTGGAGTTGACCCTTCAAGAGTGGATGAGTCCCCAAAGGTCGGTGAACAGAGTCCCTGGGGTGCTGTGAGGCTGAACCAACTTCCTGTATTTGCCTCCGCGGTCCTTTGACCTATGGCAGCTCTTGAGGAGGCCTCTCATCTGCTCGCTTATGGACTTCAGCCAGCTGGCTCTGGTGGTAACAAGCTCTGCTGACCTCAGCTGCATGGCTGGTGTGGAAATGGGCAAGCGAGTGACCACTCAGGGACTCTTCCTGCCATCTCTGATTAAGAAATATGATCAGCTGCCTGGGGAGCCCACTGCTGAGGTGCTGAGCCCAGGACCCCCTCTCACTGGGGAAGGACCACAGTCCTTGATGATGTAGATTTGTTAATTGATTTGCCAAATTACGGGGTGACAGAGATGGATTCCACAGAGCACCTCCCCTCCTGGACCTTACAGTCTGAAAGGGGAGGCAGACATGTGGTCAGGAAGGACCCTGGGGAGATAAGAGTTGATATGGGATTCTTGCAGAGTTGGAAAAGCAGACAAGGTCTCACCTGCTGGGTGTTAGAAAAGACTTCTCAGAGGTGATGGCAAAGCGGTGTTGGAAGCCAGGCATGGTGGCAGATGCTTATAGTCCAGCACTCTTGGAGACCGAGACATGGGGTGGCAAGTTCAAGCCTGCCTGGACAATTTAGCAACTTAACAAGATCCTGTCTCAAAATTAAAAAAGGAAAAAAAGGAGTTGGGGATGTAGCTCAGTGCAAAGGCCCTAGATCCAATTCCCAGTACTGAAAAAGAAAGAAAGAAGGAAGGAAGGATTAGAGCTACTCAAGCAATTGCACGCAGTTGAGGAAGTTCTTGTTGGCTGCCCAAGTGTGCCAGATGAAAGGATGAGGCAGCTGCAGCCCTTCCCTCAGGGCTTCTATGTAGTCAGGAAACAGAGGCATGAACACGCTGGGGCAAGAGAACAGTAACAGCTTACACTTAGGCAGCACTTGCTGTGTGCAGGCTCTGTTCTAAGCACTTTGCAAATATTAATTCTTTAATCTCATAAGACCCCTGTGAGGCAGGACTAGTATAAACCACATTCCACAGATGAGGACATAGGGGAATGGAGACATTAAGCTTGATGGGTTCATGGAACAGGAAATGCCGTGCAAGAGCAAGGAGTCATGAATGTGGGCGAATACGGGGCTCCACATGGAAGGTTCAGGACAAATTACAAAAGTGAGAGTCTGAGCTGGGTTTTGAAGAACGAACAGGTGTTTTATAGGTATTCACAGCAGGATGTGTGGAAGGAAACATCATATCTTGAAGCAGGAATCAGAGAGAGGGAGGGTGTAGGCCTGCTCCTTTTACAACAGTCCTCTTGCAGGGCCCTCCCAGGGTTGCGTGAAGTATCCCTTAATCCCTTGCAATGCCATGTCCCCCAAGGACCCAAGGACCTTCTACAAGGCTCACTTCTTAATGGCTTCATCACCTCCCAACACCACCCCCCTGAGACCAAGCTTTTAGCATGTGGTCCCATGGGGAGCTATCAAAGCCTATCCAAACCATAGCACCTCAGTAACTATCTGTGTTAGTCAGCTTTCCATAACAAAATACCCAACGTAATTAATTTATACGGAGCACAGGTTCACCTGGCTCACAAGTTCAGAGGTTCCATGATGGATTTTCCCCATTGTTTGGGCCTGTGATGAGGCAGTACATCATAGTGGGAGCACATGGTTATGCAAAACTCCTTACCTCTTGGCCAAGGAACAAAAGAAAGGAAGAGAAAGGGGACCTCCAGGCCCTTTGAGGTCACACGTCCATTTTCCCAAGGATGGCCCTGTAGGTCCCATGTTTTAAAGGTTCTACCACCTCCAGATAGCAACAATCCAAGGACCAAGCCCCCAACATGGGCCTTTGAGAGGCACACAAGATCTGAACTACGGCACCTTTCTTCTACTGTCTGCTATTCATCAGCCCAAGCTCAAAGTGGGGAAGTGATGTAAACTCCACTCCTTACGGGAAGGAGTGTGAAGGAATTGGTGAAGACATTTTAGAAGTACCATCCCCCTGATCCAGGAGGTCTCCTGGCACCCTTGCTCCTTTCCTGGTCCGGAAAATGTCAAGCCCTGTCCTGCATGGGTTTCCCTGTCTCTGTTCTCCACCTCCGAGAACCAGGGGTGAAAGAGAAAGACTGAGGCAGGTAGGCTGAGGAGCCCGGCTGAGCCCCAGATTTTGCTGGGAGTCGGACAAGATGGTGCTCCGATGATTTAAGCTGCTCTGGCTACATTTTCCGGGGGGAGCAGGTAGGTGGAGCCGTGTCACCTGCCACCCCGTGTCGCCTTGGCATGTAGAGACACGAGTCTGAGTGGGTCAGTCCCTCCATCCAGAATACTGTGACCAAGAGTAAGATGTGAGCTGACAGTCCCCACTGGGGGCTCCTCATGGGACCCCTGGTTTGCAGGCTGATCCCCGAAGAGCCCTCTGGAGAATGTCGCAGAGGCCACAGCGGATGAAGAAACTATGCAGGGTTTGCATATCCTCTTCCTCCACCACGCCCCCCCCACCCCCCCGCCAGAGCAAGCAGTGCTCTTCATTTGTTTACAGACTGAGTATCCACTGAGAGCCTTTTTAGGAAAGGATTCTGTGACTGTGAATAGAACAGCTGAAAACCTTGCAGTGTCTGGACTTTTTTTGTTTTAGGGGAAGGAATTTCTTTCTTGGCTGCACATGTGAGTGAGCTCAGTTTGCCATCCTCCAAAGGACCAGGAGAGTTCCTGCCTCTTCTCCCTGCCCCATACACTCCAAAAGCCTTGGGCACCATTCCTGGGAGACGTTTCAGGAATAAAGGGAGTGGACTCTGCAGATATGAATGTCTCCTTTCTCCTACAGGGAGGAGCCAGGGGGCAGGGTGGGATGGGGAACCACAGGATCTGGAGCGCATGCGTGCGTGCGTGCGTGCGTGCGTGCGTGCGTGTTGCACCGTATGGTGGGGCAGGTGCAGGCGGGTGTGATGTGGGCATGGTGTACCTATGTGGGTAGGTGTGTGCAGGGTGTGTAACCCATCAGGCAGAGGTGAGGGCAGGTGGGTGGTCCCTGGGGTGTTCTGGTCCCCCCACCCTGTTTCTCCCTGTTCCTGGGGCCTCCCTCTAGGGCTTCCTAACTCCTCAGCCTCCCGCCTCCTCTCAGGTCTCCTCCTCCCAGCCCAGAGTCCCAGCCCCTTAGGTGTCCCTGTCTCCTGAAGGCCCTATCCAGCCGGTCTCCACACAGGGTGGGTCCCTTGTCTGTTGCCCGCGTCCCTGTGCTCTCCTCCGTGAGTCTTCCTGTCGCCCTGGGCTCCATGGTGGTGCCTGCCTTGCCTGACAGCAGCCTCCCGCAGGGGTTACCTGCACGCCGGGCTGGAGTTCGGTGCGGAGTGCTACTGTGGCCACAAGATCCAGGCAGCCAACGTGAGCGAGGCCGAATGCGACATGGAGTGCAAGGGCGAGCGCGGCAGTGTGTGCGGCGGGGCCAACCGCCTGTCGGTCTACCGGCTGCAGCTGGCCCAGGAGTCAGCCCGCAGGTGTACGTGAGTTGGCCCTGCCCCAGCCCCATTGGCTCTCAGCCCCAAATCTCTGCCCTGCACCTTCCCTGGCCGCTGTCCCTCCAAGCCCCCACTGTCCCACCCCAGCCTTCCCTCCGAGGCCAGCCTCTGCCCCAGCAACTTCCACATCCTGCTGCCCTGCTCCCGCCTGCCTCCTGCACCTGCTGGACCCCACTTCCTGACCCATCTGCTTGTTTCTAAAGCTGAGCTGGATCCTGAACTGTGCCTGTCCTTCTTCCTGTTTTTCTCCAGAGCAGACTGTCTCTAATGACAACAATGATGACAATGACAGCTATGACAGTGACAACACAAACCTCTTGTCCTTTTCTGAGCATCTCCTATAGACCACTATCTAATCTTCACAATGACCCTCAAAACAGGCACTAGCATTTACCTGTTCCCATTTTACAGATGGGGAAACTGAGTCTCAGGGACAATTCATCAGGGAATGTGGGTGTTTTTGGTTTGAGTCTTATAAAAGCTCTCTGGTTTCCAGTCCAGGAAAGGAAGAGGTACAAGGAAAGGACAGGGATCATTGTCCCATTATTGTCCCCTTCCCAGAGGCCTAGGGCACAGCTCAGTGGTAGAGCAGTAGCCTAGCATGAAGAAAGCCCTGGGTTCCTTCCCCAGCATGGCATAGATTGGTAGATAGTTGGATGGATGGATAAATTTCACTCACCTTCCTCACCTCTTTTCAAGTGATTGCCATTGTTAATCATCCCCATTTACAGTCAGGAGATTGAGGCTTAATGAATTTAAGTGTATTTGCCACAGAACACATAGTCTAATTCTATGCACTGACAACACCCTTGCTGACTTGCGCTACCATCCTCAGAAGAGGATCTCTTGGCTGTCACCCGGTGTGATTCCAGGTGACCTTCAGACCTATGAGAGGAACCGGCGGACTAGATGAGGGTTGGAGGCCTGGGCTCTCTGGAGATTACCCCACCCCCAACCAGTGCAGTCAGTGCAGAGGAAGGGACAGACATCACGACACAGACTCCTCTCACCCTTTGGCCAGTGCTTCCCCAGTGTGTATGTGCCTGACATTCCCTCAGGGAGTCTTGTTGGAATGTAGTCTGGTTCAACAAGTCCATGAGATTCTGCTTTTCTAAAGAGACGATTCCATACTTTGTTTTTGTTTTTGTTTTGTTTTTTTTTTTGGTTTTTCTCCGGTACCAGGAACCGAACTCACGACCTTGTGCTTGCCAGGCAGGTGCTTTTGCCACTGAGCTAAATCCCCAGCCCTACGATTCCATACTTTGAATGAGCCTAAATTCCAGTTACTCTTGCCTAAAACATAGTTCTGTCCACATAGGTCAGTTTGCAGAAAGTTAACACCTGTGTGCAGAGAAAGGTCACTCTTACGTGAATTTCATTATTTATAGAAATTCATTACTTGATAACACGTTCAGTATTTTCAGTCCTGCATTTCTGAAGCCCCAAGCTTTGCTCTGCAATAAATAGGGTGGAGTGTGCAATCAGTTGCCAATTTCTAAAACCGGACACACCATCAACCCCCCCACCCCGAGGTCAGCTCAGTTCATGTCTGAAGGCTGAGAGCAGAGGTGATGTGTGAAATCCAGGCTAGAGAGTGTCTACACAGTGGCTTTCTAGTTTAGCTGTTAGTGCAATGAGTTTTTAACTTGACGGTAGACTTATCATCCTCACAAACAATCCCCTTTGTGTCAATACTCAAGTTATTTTAAGGGTGACTCTCTGACCTTCTGAAGAGATGACCTCAAAATCAGGGGTGTTCAGAGGGAAAGCTGCTGCCACTAAAATACGCTGTGGCTGAGGCAGAGATGGATGACCAAGTTTGGGTTGTAGATGGCATCAGCCAGACATCCCTTTGCTTAATGTTCAGATGGCTTAAAACATTCTCTCTCTCTTTCTCCCTCTCCCTCTCTCTCTCTCTCTCTCTCCTTCCCTCCCTTCTTCCCTCCCTCGCTCTGTCTCCCTCTCTGTCACCTAAACGTACATACGCACACATGCACATGCTGTTGTGACCATCCAATATAAGTATAATGATACTTTCATGGACCAGCAAATACTGTTCAATGAGCTGAAATATATAAGCCTCAACACACATGGAAATCTCTTACAGTAGGTGTGTTTTGCCCGTGTTGCAGTGGGATGGCTGGATGGCTGCTGGGAGCTGCTACTGAGGCTGGCAGAGATGCTGCTGGTCCCCCAGCTTACCCTCCTCTGTGCTGGTGGATAAGGGTGACACGTCCAATTGGGACTCCTGGGCAGCTTTTATTGAACCAGAGCACTTGATGAGCTCCCATGTGGACTAAGAGTGGAGGGGCTCAGTAGGGAATAAAACACAGCCTCTGTCCTCCGGGAGGTTACCATCTAATGGAAACAGACCCAATACCACTGGAACTGGCCAACCACAGAAGATATAAACAAATGACTACAGAGGCTCTGTCTGCAGAGGCCAAAAAGAAGCATTTGAGCTGAATCTCATTCTAGGATTTCACATGAATGGGAAAGCCATGTATTCCAGCCACGGGCAAAAATCCAGGACTAGCCAAGGTCATGGGCTGAATGCCATGTTGGAAACATCTTCCTGAGTGATGTAGCCATTTTACACCTGTGGGAACTGAGACACAGAGAGCAGAAGTGGCTAATTCAAACAGCCCCGGGGGAACGCTCAAAAGAAGAGGAAGCATTTGATGAAGGCCTTGATACATGAGATCTTATGGTGGAGAAGAGAGGATACCCAGACTCAAGACAAGTCGCCAAGGGAAGGGAGAGAGATATGGGCAATGGGGTTGAGTATGCAACAGCTTCAAGGTGATTTCAGGACATGACTGGCAGGCACGACTTCCAATGTCTTGGTGACTCTTCCAGACTGAGCCTGGGCTGGGACCCAGGTTTCTGACTCGCAATCTGGGTGCCCACTCACTACAGCGTTGTACATCCTTGAAATGGATTCAGAACCCCATCTCCTATTTTTTGGGGGGTGGGGACTCCTTAGCTCCAGTTTAAGTCCTTTGTTCCTCCTTTGGCTTTGTTTCCCTACTCCGTGGCACCCTTGACCCCCCACACACAGAGGGATACCTTCCAAGTCACATGCCCATGTCCCTGGTACATATTACATCAGACAGAGAAATGTATAAGCACCCCAGGAAACAGATATGGTGGAAACCAGATTCCATTTGTAGAGTCATTAGTTGGTATTAACTCTGTCTCCTAATGGTATTTCCCTGTGCAGTGGCACAGAACTCTTTGTGATTGGGAAACTCCAAAGGAAGCTTATTAACTCCCAAGCACTACACTGATTTGGGCATCTGCTTGGTGCAGGGAGCCAGCTGATGTGTTTCTGAGGTGATGGGCGGGTCCTACAGTAGCAAAAGCATTACCAGGTTGGCAAAGCAAATGTCTGCAGGCACCCTGCTATTCTACCTTGACACAGACTCTCGGGCATGTGGATTCTCTGCCCTTGTTACAAAAGAACCAAGAAATGGACTTCCTCCGTAGTTGTATTCATTTTTCACAGCAGTTTGCTAACTGTGTCAGCAAATAGAGTTCTCCTCCCAGAGGAAGAGACCTGCTGCTTATTTGAAAACATCATGACCTCATAGGCTGTTGCAAGGAATTCCATTTGCCCGAAAAGGTCTTGCAGGGCTCATTAGAAATATGCAGAGAACTAGGTTGTTCTGGAGAGTTGGGTGGCTGTCCGTGGTGCTGACTGCATTTTAGTGAAACCGAAACCCCGTGACTGAAGAACATCTCCAAAGACTCAGAATGTTTTTCCTCTTGCCATTGTCATCTGCCTTGGCGAAGGTATTTCAAAGCTTGTGCTGGAAAAACAGACACTTGACTTGTGCTCTACAACTTCCATGGTGGATTTTGTGTACTGTTATTAGTCCTGGCAATTTTTTTTTTTTTGGTCTCTGAAAGTTAGGAGAATTTTGTGCAATGCTTTTTGTTTTATTCTCACCAATATGACATTCCTACTGCTTCTGCCGAGGGAAGCCTCAGAGAGTTCAGTAAAGTCACAGTTCCTTGGATGGAGTAGGTCTGGTTCTTCCCTCCCTGAGCCTGTACTTCCTTTCAGCATGTGGCTGAGATGCCTGAATTTTATAACTCATAGGTTCTTCCGTGTAGGAACAAGATGATTTTTAAAGTTTCTTCTGCATCATAAAGGGGGAGAATTGCTTTGCTTTTCTTTCCTCAGCAAAATCCAAGAAGGCAGGAAAACACTGCGTGAGGGTGGGGTGCGGGTTTTGGAATGAGACAGACTAAGTCCTGTCCTTGCTGTCTCACTTACTCAATGTGTTGATACCGGCCAAGCCACTGATTCTCTCTGAGCCTCAGATGCCTCATCTATAAAATGGGGATGATTCCAACATTTCACAGTGGCTGCAATCAAGTGGGATAAATCTAAAAAGCACCTGGTATGTGCCTGGTGCAGAGCCATGTCACTTCTTCCTAATGAAGATTCCCCAGTTTACCCCCAAGAAGTGCCCAATTTGAGTTATCTGAATTTCCAGCAGCTGTCAGGAGCCTTTGGTGATGTCTAAAAATAGCCAGCTTGAATTTTCCTCGGACAGTGAGGTTCTTTGTACAATTCACCCTCTCTCTCTCTCTCTCTGATTATAGGTAGCTGGCTAGCCATGAACAGCTTCCAGCTCACTGCCATTCTTCCTCACCCGCATCTTTAATGCAGTGGAGCTTGGCCTAATTACCCAGGGGGTAGTGGCCTCTTTCAAACCAAGGAGAACTCTTCCACGCTTGCCTCTAAGCTGATGCCTGGTGACATTTACCTCATTTTTGTGAAGCTCCAGAACAAAGAGATAATAGGACTTCAGAGGCACTTGCAGCTGGTTCTGGCCTCTTCTTCGTCTGCCCCTAGCAAAGAGAGTCCATGAACAGTTGCTCTGCTTGCTTCTTGTTAGTAAAAAGCCCAAGCTGCTGAGGTCATGCACCATCGCAGCTAGCCTGCCAATGAAGAGCTGACATTGTCAGAATGTGGGGCACGGGCTTTTGCAATCCTCAGACCCCTGCTGGGGGGACCCGGAGAAGAATTCTGGGAAATTTGCGTGGCTCTGGAGCCTTGTCACATCAGAATTGGGCAGAATGCCTGCAGAATAGTAGTGAGGTAGGAAACTAGGATGTGGTGCCTAACACGACTGGGGTCAAATCCCAACTCCGCTCCCCACTGTGCAACTTGGAAAAGGGATCAGATCTTGCTAACTCTCAGGGTCTCTGTCTGTAAAACAGGATAATAGTATTGTCAACCTCAGAGGTTGTTGTGAGGACTGGGTGTGTAACACGCTTAGAACTAATGATGTACAGTAAACAGCTGTTGTTATTACCACTGTTGCTATTGTTTAGTAAGGGCTGGGCATTAGGAAGATGCCACTCAGAGTTGCTGACGTTGCCGGGGGCTACACAGTGTGTGACTCAAGGGAGTACTCTTCCTCTGAGCTGTGAGTGACAATGGCCTTCAGCCCCATGTCGGATTTTCCACATGAGTTAAAAAATGCTCAAAGATCCAAGGTGTTAAGCTGGGCTTCTCCAGATACAAGGATATGAGCTTTGGCTGAGCTGGGAGATGACATCAAGATGCACCGCTAGGGGAGTGGAGAAGCGAGATGGGGAAGTAAAGGAATCCAGTGTAAGGTCCTTCACAGAGGAGGTGACTACTGAGGACAGCTGCAGCCTAACCCCACTTGGGATTTTGGGAAGTGGCGGAGAGCATGCTTCAGCCGTGTCCCACCCAAAAAGCAGGAAGCTGCAGTACTTCTTCCCCGATTCTCACCTATCATCGGCTGAAGATGGCTTCTTGGGAAATTAATGCCCTGGCTGGTCCTGCCTGTCCTCCACAGGCCCTCAAGTGCAGAGTCATGGTCACTATGAGCCTATCATGTAGGGTCATGCACATTAATATGGGGCATCAGCAGTGTCTACCCCTTAAGGTCTAGACACCCTTTCCATATCATGGGCAAGTGATAGGAAAAAGAATGGGAAGGGACACTGGCTACACCCTTTTTAGGTCTCAGTGTTATAAATGCATCTCATGACTTCCACCCCAGCCATTCAGGGTAACTATGCTGATTCCCCATTCATGAATGTGGAAACTGAGGCTTAGGGGAGTGAAAACACCTGCCCAAGAGCACCCGGCTAAGTAACGGTCTGACCCAGGTCTGTGTGACTTAAAGCTGATGTCTTCTCCGCTAGGTGCCAGAACTTTCTGCAAACAGGAAGACAACTTCTAGCTGCTGTGAAAATTCAAACTTTATTCCATGGGAGATAGTCAGGAAGGCTGAGAATCCATCGGCCACGTCACTTGCATTTTCAAATGTATGCTGAGCATGGTGGCGCGTGCTTATGATCCCAGCCCTTGGGAAGCAGGAGGAGGAGGATCTCAAGTTTGAGCCCAGCCAGGGCAACTGAGGAAGAAAAGCCAAAATCATCTTCAAATGTAAGGGATGAGAGAGCAGTTGGGCATGGTGGCATGTGCCTGTAATCCTGAGGCACGCCTGTCATCCCAGCACTCTGAGAGGCCAAGGCAGGAGGATCACAAGTTTGAACGCAGCCTGGACAACTTGGCAGCATAGCAAGATTCTGTCTCAAAAGTTAAAAAAGGGCAGGGATGTGGTTCAACATGAAGACTTTGGGTTCCATCCTCAACACTGCAAGAAAAAGAAGTAGAGAAGAGAGAGCTTCTTGCCATCAAAGGGGAGAACCAGGTGACCCATATCACAGATGGAGGGGGGGAGGAAGGGGAAGGATCTTTTGATTTGGTCACCATTTGTATTTTCAAGATGTAGATTGTGAAGGCCACCTGCAAAGAGAAATGACCTCCAAAGGGCTCCTTGGGTTCCTGGGAGTCAAGCTAAACCATTCCTTTGCTGGATTAGAAGGAAACTGACAAAGGAAGTCACCTTTGCAAGACAAAGGAAGACCTCGCTGATCCATTTCCCCCAAAGGCTGACTGCAGAAAGATCCTCCATCCAAGAGATTAACTGTTCCAAAAACTATTACCTCCCCACCTGCACCTCCTGCACACAGCTTGACCAAAGACAGACACACAGAAGTAGCTTCTGATTGTCTAGGGCCCTGTAAAGCCTAGGAAAACCTCACCTAATTTGATATTTAGGGCATTCAGTTTAGCCATCCCTCTAAGCAGGGAGATTCAAGGACTTATTAGCAGTGGCTTACATGCTAGCAGGGCCTGATCTCAGCAGAATTTAGCCTACAAAGTCCTCCTTTCTCTTCCCAGCCTTGCAATCTGACATCCTGGTGTTCATGCAGGCTGGAAGAAATCACCTGGAGGAATGCCAGATGGGGATGCTTCTCCCCTCTCAGTCTAAGGACAGTAGGCAAAGACAGGCACTTGACTGCTCCTTCCTCAGTCTCTGCAGCTCACAAGTCTCATTCATGCCTGTCTCTGACTGGTCCACCCAATACTCATGCTCCTGTTCTAGAGATAAGAACACTAGGACCCTGAAACGCAAGGAAACTTGCCCACAGTCAAAGACAAGGGCAGCAGGAGATGCTGGTGGATGCTGCAAGGAGGAGGCTGCTTGATCCGTGGGCAATAATGCAGAGCTCCAGAGAGGAGATGCAGATTCAGAACTAGAACTTGCATCTCCTACTCACAAGTTTTCTGTTGCTCATTGAACTGGCCTCTTTTGAGTCCATCAGATCAAGGCAGTGCCATGTCCTGCTGGTGTGGTATCACCAGCTGCAAGGCCTCACTGGGGCCCCAGATCAAGGCTGGGTCTTGAGGCCATTTGGTGAAGCATACTGATGTGGCTCTGTCAGTGGACTGAGCCAAAGAAGTGGCTGCCCAAAAAAGTGGGTCCCTTGCTGGGGGCAGGGGAAGGCAAAGAACTTGGCCATGGAGCTCCAGATGGGGAGCACATGGCCCTGAAATGATGCCTTCAGCTACACAGGGTCATGCCTGCAAGAGGATGCAAGGGTGACTCCTAATAGCATGGGTGACCCTTAGCAGCAAGACAACCTTAATAGCAAGGATAATCTCTAACAACACCAGGGATCCCTTACAGCAGGGAGCCCCAAAGGCCACCAGGACTCTCTTCAGCTCTCACTGCCCACAGACCCTGATGTGTGATCTGCTGTAACACAAACGACCTAGACAGATGCGAGCATCCCTAGCTATGGACAACAGGTGCTCTTTGCTTCGTGGGGAGACACCCAGTCTGGCTGGACTCCAGCAGGGTCCCCCGCTTCCTTTGGCTCTCTACCTTTCTCTCCCCCGCCATCCCACTCTGTTGCTCCTTGTACTGGGGAAACAAGCATTTTGTTCCAGCTCGGTGCCAGCTGCTTGGGGGACAGTTGAAAAATGCTGAAACACTGGTGGCACTGAAGTGGTCAGGGAAGGGTTTGGGTGGCTGAAGCTCATCCTTGCCTTTCACTCAGAGAGAGGAGCTTTCTAATCAGCTGTCACCAAACAACCCAGAGAGGCCCTGGGGTTACCGACTCCATGTCACAAACACCTCCTGGTGGGACCCGTGCCCGGGGAGGTCTGGTGCAGCACTAGGGTTACTCCAGAAGCATATAGTCCAGAGCACATGGCCTCAGTCGATGGCCACTGTCAGCAAACCAGCGGGAGAGGAGGTCTCACACTACCCACAGATCACATGGTCCACGGGGCTATACTCACAACCTGAGTGTTTGGCCCCCGAGTGCTCAAACAGATGGATCCAGGCTCACACTGCCATGGAAAGACAGACACACACCCATGGGATGCACACTGACACACTCTT
Organism: Chinchilla lanigera; assembly: GCF_000276665.1. Lineage (NCBI taxonomy): Eukaryota > Metazoa > Chordata > Mammalia > Rodentia > Chinchillidae > Chinchilla > Chinchilla lanigera. The sequence continues at coordinate 9,521,089 of NW_004955455.1, forward strand.
GTGCACAGACACACTGTATGCATACAGGGACAGACACACGTTTGATCTTGAGTCCCACTGCCCAGACACACCCTTGATACAGCTGGGTCCTCAGCTGCCCTCACGTGCAGTCCCTCCTGCCCTGATATACACGCACACATGCACTCTCTCTCACACACACACACACATATACACACACTAACATCCTTCACCCCTCCTGACACAACTGTGCCATGTTGTGGGGGTCTTAGGCCCTTCAGGGTGGTGGGAGGGGGCCAGGGAAGGACCCACAGTAGAGGATAATGGTGAGCTTGAGACCCCCTACATCATGTGGCTGCAGCCAAGATTAACTGGATCCAAAGCATCCTGCCTGCAGCCTGGCATCTGCATGGATGTATTAAACGCCAGTGGAGTTGAAAGGGAGGGGAGCCTGTGATTTCTGAGAGCGAAGCCAGCATCTCACAGACCTGGGCCTGAGGGGCATCTGGTTGCCACTGAGCTTGCTGTTTGAGTCAGGGCTCATCCACACTGCTTTGGGGTTCCCACCTCACTGCCCTAAGTCTTTAACTCAAATACCAGCTCTCCTCCCTTCCCTGGCATTGTGCGGCACCATACATCATCCTCTGGTGGCCTGATAAGATTTCCCCCTGGCACCCACGCCTCAGGAAAGGAGACTGCTAGTGACATCTGGTGTGACTGTTCCTTGTATGAGGAGTGGCGGGCTGTCCCATACAGAGCATGCACATGCCAGGCCTAGCCCCCATGCACCACGCAGCCTCAAACATGGAGGCGATCGGAGGTGGCCCCACTGTCTTCCAGGTGTTCGCTTGGCAGTAGACAGGAGAGTGCCCGAGTAGCCTGAGCCCCTGCTCCTCATTTACATGTGGAGAAACTGAGGCCTGGAAGGAACACACAGCAGGGCAGCGGCATCCTAGCCGCCCCTACCATTGGAGCCTTTCTCCCTAGGTTGGAGCCACACACAGGGAAAGATCAGCGAGCGCGGGGTGGTGTCAGCCTGCAGCAGGATCTAGGAGTCAGCAACCAAAATCAAACGTCCTTCATCTGGTTGAGCACTACAGTGAACAGTATCAGGCTACCAGGTGCTGGGTGGTGTGGAAATAATCTTATGGCTAAAATTTTCAAATATTATTCATAAGTACCCCCCACCTTTCTGCTCAGGGAGTAATTCCCTATCCTTTGCTACGCACATAAATATTAATATGTGTGTGCTAAAAAGTGTTTTTATACTGTAACTACACCCAGATCCAATGTAGACAGAGGCATATGGCTCTTGCAACCTGCTTTATCTTTTCTGAGGGCTAACATTTTGTTTCTCAGCTGAGCCTTTGTAAGTTTTTGTAAACAGGGAGTCCCTTAGCTTTGTCACATAACTGCCTCTTTGTAAGTTCTGTATCTCTCTCTGCGGAACTGCAGTTTGCAGAAATCTTGAAGGGTTTTCAGGAAACTGGAATGTGCTAATGTGCCTAAAGTGTTTGGCAGACTGACTAGCACATAGTGGGGACTTAAGAGTGTCGCCTATCTGGTGTTCTTGGTTTTGATCCACGCAGTGTCAATAGTGCCCCTTGTTTTAGGTGAGGAATGGCTTCTGGCAAAGTACACTGAACTCAGGATCTAGGAAATAACTGGGCCCAGTTTTAAATATATATTGTGAGACTTTTAGTAAATTTGACAGGGGCCACTTTTTATTTTTTATTTGTATGTACTACATAAAAACACTTGTGCATTGTAGAAAGAATTAGAAAGGAGTTTTATAAGAAGATGGAAAAAACCTTATAATCCTACTGGATCAATCAGAGTTCACTGGGGAAGCAGAACCAATGGCCAAGTACAGATACACATACATATGAAGAGATCTATTTTTAAGGAACTGGATGGCATAACTACGAGAGCCAGCAAGTCCAAAATTGATAGACCAGACCAGCAGTCTGGAGACTCAGGCAGGAGTTAACACTGCAGTCTTGAAACATAATTCCTTCCTCAGCAGGAAGCCTCAGCTTCTCTTCTTAAGGCCATCCACTGATTAGATAAGGCCCACCCACATCATCAAGAGTAATTTTCCTTACTTATAGCCAAATAATTGTAGGTGTTGACCCCATATGTAAAATACTATCATAGAAATAACTAGCTTAATCTTTGACCAAACAACTGGATGCTATGTGCTAGCCATATTGACAGAAAATATGATCCACTATACCTGCTATCCAGAAGTACCATGGTATTAACATGTTATTTGCCTCTGCATAGATTTCTATCACTGAGTAATTTTTTCTTTTGATACTACAAATCGAACTCGGGACCTTGTGCTTTCAAGCAAGCGCTGTGCTGCTGAGCTATATATATATCCCCGGCCCTCACTGGGTAATTTTTAAAGAAAGTTGTTATTTTATGCTATGTGGAGCCTTGTATTCTTGGGTTGTATTTAACATTGTCTCTTGAACACAGCTTCATCTGGCTAAAATAAGCCTTGGCACCCTTCCTTCCGATGGAGGTGCAGAATTCCATTTGTGACGCCTTCATTCTGTGCTTACTTCGCCCGGCCCCTTGTTCTTGGACACCTGCCTGTGTTGTTTCCAGCCTTTCACTTAGTAATTTCAAAGAAAGCTGCAGTGCACATCCTTCCTGATGTAGCTTTGTCCCCATCCGCGGTGGACGCCCTCCAGTCCCCGATCTGCTGTGGGCGCCCACCAGGTCCCTTTACTGCAGTGACTACCGCTGACAATAGCTCACAGCTGGGAAAAGCAGTCATTGGACCAACAACAGCCAGCAGGCTGTCCCAGGAAGAAAGATTCCAGCAAGGGGGTGGAGGCAGCGTGGGGCCAATGAGGGACTGCCACGAGGGAAGGGCAGGCAGGCCACGGCCAGGCCTCTTTCTTTAGGGCGGTCAGTGCTGAGGCTCACCACGCCCTCCCGAGCTACCCGCGGGGTCAGGCTGCAGGTGGCTGCAGCTGAGGCTCCTCCACCTCGCCAGGAGCAGCCTCCAATAACACACCCGCCGAGACTCTGCCTCCACTGTCCGGCTCAGGCAGCACCGCTGTGGTGTTAAAGGCTGACTCCTACTGAAGACAGCACAGCTTCCACATTTCCCTTGTGCCCTGGCTGTTACCCTGTGGGGTGGCCCCGCGCCATATCACCGCTCACGGCCTGGAAGGGCTGGCGCCTGTGTAGGTGGAGACCTCTGAGGCCCAGCACTTCTCCCCGTAAGCCCAGGATGAGGAGTGGGGAGAGAGACCCTGGTACCGGAAAGGAAGGCAAGGACATTCCTGGGCCTTTTGCTTCCCTTAATGCTCAAATGCTCGTCCATCTCCTGGTGAGACTGAAAATCCTCTGCGGGATATGTCATTTCCCCAATGGGCTTTGCCCCAACATTGGGAATGAGGAAGTGAGGCACAGGAATGCTGCCAGTTTTAGGAAAGAGAATAGTGTGGTCCTGGGAGAAGTCATCTCAGGGACCTGGATTGTCCACAGAGTTATCGGGGTTGAGGAGAACATTCTTCAAGTTACTGAGCTCATGGGCTATGAACAGACCTTTTCAAGAACAAAAAATGCTGCTGTTTTTCTGTCTCTGCTTTAGCTTGCTGTGTGACCTTGGGGAAGACTCTGGCCTTCTCTGAGCTTCAGCTCCCTACGGCTTTTTTCCAAAGTGGTTCTCCCATCTAAGTCTGACTCCTTCTACCTGTGATGGTTCTTTCTCCCTCTGGTTCTTCAGATGGAAGTGCGGTATTCCGAGGCTGTTTCCGCAGGCCCGACAACCTCTCCCTGGCCTTGCCTGTGACAGCCGCCATGCCAAACATGTCTGTGGACAAGTGTGTAGACTTCTGCACGGAGAAGGTGAGCGCAGGGCCCCGCTCGCAGCACTACAGGGTAGTGGGGCAGGGCTGAAGGAGCAGAATGCCATCGGGAGAAGTTACAGTCAGGATGGAGGAAGCCCCAGACGCAGATCTGGGACATGCGAGAGGCACGTGGCCATTGCATGTGGTTCCCGTGGGCGGAGGGCAGAGTCTGTCCCTTGGAGGGAGTGTGTGCTGATAATGCTCAGGGATGAGGGCAGTGTTTGAACTGGGTGTAGACACACAAGGAGAAGACTGGCAGGTCAAAGCAAGGCCACTCCCATGCTGGGATACAGTGAGCCCGCCGTCACAGCAGGTGTGCAAGCAGAGGCAAGGCAGGGCTGGCATCCACAACTCTGGGCACTGGGTGGCAGTTGGATTGGACAATCTACAGATCCCTCCTCAGCTTCAGACCTTTGGTGCCTGACCGTTCATCCATCCTCCCTAGCCAGACTGCGACAGATCAAGGGAGAAAGCTCTGTTTATATGCTTTGTGCTACCCGTGTCTGGCCTAGAGCTGAGCATATAACCGGCAATCAGTGATGTCTAAGGAGCTCCAGCCTTCCTTTCAAAGGAGCTAATTACATGAGTGTGCAGAGAACCATCCCTCCTTCCCTGCCAAAGGGTTCTTTCATTCATTTACTCTCAAATATTGAGTAAGGACCTACTGTATGCCAGGCCCCATGGAGAGCGCTGGGGATGCACATGAACAAGCTCTGGTGTCCGTCCATCAGGCTGCTGGTATTTACTGAGGACCGGAGCCCTCCTCCGGGTACTCAGACCTCACCCGAACTCCTGAGCCCCTTCTGCTCTGCCTGATCCTGCTGGGCCGTTTCTCTCCATGCCTCCTCAGGCACGAAGCCTCTCTCAGAGGGCTGAGAGGCTGCCCCAGCACAGAGGCAGAATGTGCTCAGGACATCCTCCCCGCAGCTCCCAGGGGCCACAGTCTTACCACAAACCCATGAGGTTGAGATGTTCACCCTCATTTCACAGGTGAAAAAAACAACACTCAGGCATGAAGCTCCTTGCCCAGGCTCACAGCACGAGTGAGCACAGAGCTGGGGTTGACACTAGCGGCTGACTCCAAACCCTCGCCCTAGCTTCCAAGCTACCCTGGAGAGCCCACAGGCTGTAAGAGCATTCCAGAGTGTCTGGGATGCGTCTGGTCTCTAGGCGTTCCCCAAGTGCTCCCTGTGTCCTAAGGCATCCTGGGAGGTGAGGGTGAACTCCATGAGACTACAGGAAGCTTAGTCTCACTTGGTCCAGCCTTCCCTGCCCGGCAGGAATCTGCACAGTGTTCCCTCTAGGCGGACATTCCTCTCTCTCTGGGTGCCTGGAGAAGCCTACAGATCAGCCAGAGCAGGGAGACCAAGCACAGGTGACCAAGAGGCCATGTCGCCAGCTGGCAGGACCGGTCAGGCTGCACAGGTGAATGGTGGATGGGAAGGCCCCTCCTCCTATCTTCTTGGATCTCCTTGGGGCCCAAAGAGGAAAACTGAGGGGACTGGGTGGGTGGAGATAGAGTCGCCGAGTGATGAGGGTCTAAGGTGACCAAGGAGGCTCCAGTGTGCGTCACTAGCTGGAAAACATCATCACCCATGGCCCAAGTAGACCTGCCTCCATATCAGCACCTCTCCCTCTGCTCCTCAGCCAGACACCACAGTTCCTTTTTAGTACCTGTTAGAAAGAAGCCAAACCTACGGTGACAGCTCGCTGGATGCAGCCTGTCGGCGTGACTTTGGCGTGGTACTGAGTTCTTCCTGGACTGGCTCCTGGGGAAACTCCAGGCTGTGGGTCTGGTTTAGAAGCACAGTGGACATGGACAGTCACTTGCCCTCCACATGTCAGGTCCACCCTGCTCCCGCTCAGCTGTCCCATAGGAAAAGTGAAGCAATCGGAAGCAGCTCTTTCCACAGAGCCTCTGGCTAAGCATCCCAGTCAGCATCCTTTGTGGCTCAACAGGACCGGGTCAGACAGTCTTTCCCAAAATGCAGGCTGCGTGTCAGCATCGAGCAAGGAGCTGTGTACTGTGGCATATTGCACGACACAGAGAGAAGCATTTCTTTCTCAGATCTCTTTCAAGTCCTCCGGGAGCAAGCTGCATCTCGAGGCTCAAGTGTCTTTCATACGTCCCTCAACTAATCTCTCTTTTGCAGGAAAAATGGAGCTGACCCCAGGTTCGGCATCTTGGCAGGCAAGAGTGCCTAGGTAGAATGTAATTACAGTTCCTCATCCGTATCTGAGGGACATGCGCACCGGCTGCCCTGCAGATACCAAAGTCCAAGAATGCTCAAGTCCTTTATATAAAGTGGCACGGTATTTGCACAGAACCTATGCACATCCTCCTGAGTACTTTAAATCGGCCTTAGATAATTTATAACACCCAATACAATGCGAATGCTATGGAAACAGTTGCTCCGTGCTATTGTTTAGGGAAAATGGCAAAGAAAAGAAGGTCTAAACACGTTCAGTACCGATGCATATTTTCCAAATATTTTCAATCCATGGTTGGTTGGATCTGTGGGTGTGGAACCTACAGATTGTTTTGTTCCCATGGCATTTGGTATTTGCATTTAGCGTAGGGAAACATGCACCAGAGCTACGTGTCCCCGAGCACTTCCTGTAGTAATTAGTGATGTGAAATTTCCTCTGAAGTGTCAGTTTTAAAAACTGAGTTGACTCAAGCCAGGTGTGGTGGCACATGTCTGCAATCTCAGCACTCTAGGAGGAAGAGGCAGGACGATTTCAAGCTCCGAGCTTAGCCTGGGCAACTTAGCAATTCAGCAAGATCCTGTCCCCAAAGTGAAACTTTTTAAAAAGAACTGACTTTGAGGAGTCAAATAAGTAGGAAGCAGAGGTGCACAGACGGACGGAATCACCAAGGACAGGCTCCCTGACGAAGTCTGGAGACTCTCCAGTCGAGAGAGTGACGGGGAGGGAGGTTGTATGCAGATCCTGCCCTAGTCCGCAGTCCAGGGCCGTGCAGGGACTGTGACTCTCTTCCTCTGCTTCTTCCTCTCCCACTCCATCCCCAGGAGTACCCGTTGGCGGCTCTCGCGGGCACCGCCTGCCACTGTGGGTTTCCCACCACACGATTCCCCCTCCACGAGAGAGAAGACGAACAGCTCTGCGCCCAGAAGTGCAGCGCGGAGGAGTTTGAGAGCTGTGGGACCCCCAGCTACTTCATTGTGTACCAGACACAGGTCCAAGGTGAGCCAGGGGCCTCCCGGTGTCCTCTCTGCCACGAGCATCCTGGCCATCCGGGCCAGAGGACAGGGCTGGGGAACTTGGCCAGGCTTCGAGCTGTGGCGGACAGCAGAGGAAGTGCTCAGGGAGCTTCTAAGAAACCTATCTCTGTCCACCATCACTAAAGACCTTGGGTGGCTCGTTTCTCATAGTAAAAGCAGTGAGATTGGGTGGGGAGAGAGACCTGGGTCTCCCACTGGTTCCAAGCCAGACCTGAGATCGCGGGCAGGCCATTCCCCTCCGCAGGCCTCAGTTGGGGGTCTTGCCTGAAGCCATACTGTTTATAAAACCTTTCTCCTGACCGAAGCATCATGAATGGTGGCCGGCACTTGGGTGAGGGTGGCAGGCATTGCTCGCTGGGACACTCAGCCCCAAAGGATCACCCCAGTGTCTGAACACACTGACCGCACACTCTGAGCCAGTCTTATGGCAACCTTCATCTCGTTTAGAGATGTGAAGTCCACGGGAAAGTGATGCTGTAGGCAACGTCATCCTCACTTTACACATGAGAGAACCAAGACCAGAGGGCTGCAGAACTGGCCACAAGTTACACTTCCGTGAATGCAGTTTGCTTTCAGGTCTCTGACTCCAAAAAGCCTACTAGAAACCTCTGCCCCTGGTGTGCAGAACACGCCCCACACCCTCTGAAGCCTGAACGGCCAACAACACACTTTTGGGCCGCACATTCTTCCTTCTCATCTTCCTGTAACCAGGCCACCCCGTACAGATAGGCAGGCTGGGCACTGTACCGGAATGGCCGTCAAGAAAAATGATGCCAGCAAGGTGGCCCATGCCGTCACACCGTGCATTCCAGATGGGAGCACATCTGCCCAGAGGAAAAGGCATTTGCCCTGTTCTGATTTGCACAAGAGCCCTGAAGAGCTTGAGGCAGCCCCACTGAAACCCATCCCGTTTGGCGTGGTGGGTACTGGTGCTGCCCAGCCATGGCTACTTCCATGGCAGCTAAAGTCCTGCGGACAGCCTCCTGAGCCAGTGGCTCTTTTGGCCCCATTTATGCTCGGGTGAGGAGGGACGAGCGCTGTTAGTTTTCCGGGCCGCATCAGTTCATCTGGGTAGAACCATGGGGCCACAGCCAGAAGGCGGGCATAACAGATTAATTATGCTGTGACCATGAGTGGCTCTCAAGTGGCCTGCGTGGATGCTGGAGTGTTTTCAACAGCGGAGAAACAGGCTCGTGGATGAGTTTGCTCACTCTCTGTGCCCTGGCCCAGGCCATCCCTGCTCTTCAGTTTTTCCACGTCACCCTGGCACACACAAGGTTAGGGTGTCATGTGGCTTATCAGGCTGCCAAGCACCTGGTCCACCTGGGAGTCCGGCTGCCATTCATTGAGAACCTACTGCACGCTAAGCCCTGATCTTCCTGCGGGGAACCAAATAGTTATTAGACATTCATTGTGCACCGAGCGTTGTCGAAGCTCTTTGTCCAGCCACACTCGTCTAATCTCAATGCTCCAAAGTCATAGGTGCCGCGGTTACCATTTTACAAAGTGAAGTGACTTAGTGCTTAGGAAGCGAGGAGCTTGGCCAGAGGCGCACAGCTGGGGCAGGGCAGAGTTGGGATTCAAACCCAGGCAGGCTAAGTCAAGCCCAGATCCCAAGACTGTGTTCTCATCCACCGTTTCTCAGTGGACACTGTGAATACTTCACATTTACTGTGCTCTTTATCCTACGAGGTTTATTAGCTCTGTTCTATAAATGAGGACACTAAGACTCGGAGAGGTGCAAGGCATTGTTCAGTGTCCTGAGGGTCCAGGATGGAAGCCCAGGTGTCAGAGTTGAAAGCTGTGGAGAACCACCTGGGCAACTCTCCTTGAAGGAGGAGCAATTGCCTCCATGTTGGCTGAGCCTGACCCTATTTCCATGTATTGATATATGCAGAGCTGGCTGGGACCCTTTCCTTATCCCTTCAGTTGGCTTTAAGCAATGCATATCGGTCCGGCCAAGGTGCTGATGGTAGTCTATGAAGATGGCAGGCATGTTCCCCCGGGCCCCTGTTATTCCATGAGTGAGCCGGGATGAGGCAGGACGTGTGAGCCAATGCTCCACGCTGTCGGCTGGGATAGAACCTTGAGATAGAGGCTATGACTTCCTGGGGCTTAAAACAGCTCTTACACATCAGAGCTGAAGCACTGACCCCAAAACATTAGATACTCTCTCAATTGTGTTATGCAGGTTACTCTTGCTGCATATCCTTCTCTGTGCATATGGCAGAGGTGATTTCAGGCCTCCTACCTCACCCAGCTCATGGCACTCACCTACTTCCCAAGATTCTCACAGTCACTCATCCTCAAGCCACTCCCTTCTTCACAAATGAATAAAATCTGGCTTTGGTGCTGGGTACAGGCCATTGCTCCAGATAGCCATCCTTGTGGCCGGATTCAAGACCCCTTTGACTCCTTACCATTTTAGATCTATTACTGTGTCTTTATTTATGCCACGGGTTGCACTGGAAGTGGTAGGTTGGAATTAATTCATTACGATTCCAATAACTTTTCCTTGATATTACAAATATAAACCTCCTGGATCACGACAAGGACTGGGAGGGCTCTCAAAAAAGCATTTATAATATGGTCAGAAGCCTTTGCTGTGATTTCTGGGGCTTAAAACCCAAATAAACTTTCTTTTTTTAGCACTGAGAGCAACAGCCTTTATCTCAGCATTCTCAAATAATTCTCCCAGGAATTACTTGAGTGAAGAATTCTGTTTTCAGGGGAGATTAAAAAGCTGGTTCCCCACCCGCACACCAAACCCTTCATTATCAGAAATTGTCAAGCCTCAGAAAAATCAAGACTTACACAGGGAACATCCAGATGCTCTTTCACAGGTTTTTATATTTGTTAACTTTTTGCCACATTGCTTCATGGTGTATCTCTCCCTCTCTCCATCCCTTGATCCTTATTTCTCTGGTGCATTTTGCAGTTGCAAAGACCACTGTACTTCAGTAATGCAGTGCTTGCTTGGGAGTTTTTGAAGTCACATTTCCATGGAGTGAGACACAGAAATTTTAAGTGGACTCATCAACAACCTCTTGGCAACCCACACCCCTATCCAAAAATAGTAGAACATGGTCATTCTCTAGATGGAGTGCCACTATCCAGAATCCTTTTTTGGGTGTCTCTGTGAAAACCACGCACAGAGGCCATACGGGGGTTCTTTGGTATTTCCTCCCCTGAATCCAGAACATGGTCAGCACCCTGCAAGAAGAGGGCGGAGCCTCTGGCTGGTAGTAACAATGCTAAGAGCTCCAATTGGTGGGTGGTGGAGTTTTACAGTGCGTGAGTCCCAGGCTAATGGGCCAAGTTCACTCTCCAGTTTAACCCTCGGCCACCACTATTACTTAGTAGTCCCATTTTATAGGTGAGGAAATCAAGACTCAGATAAATCATTGTTTCAAGGTCATCCGGCAAATACATGGCAGAATTGGCATTTGAATCTAGAATATCAGACTTCTCCTTGAGAGGGTTGTTGCGGAAAATCAGCAAGGCTCCTGGCAGGATTTTTGATAAATGGCAGCTATGGCAGACGGGAAAGGAACTAGGGTGACACCTTAGGAAAGAATCATCAGAGGGGCCGAGAGGTCTGAGGAGCTGAGCCTGGGCAGCACATAGCACCGGGCAGTCCCTGGGGACCTTGGCAAGGGCTGCCAGTGCACAGTGATCTAGGAGGCGGTGGGTGCAAGGGCTGAGGAGCCCGTGGAAGAGAGAAGGGGGCAGGCGGGCAACTCTGCTGGATGTGCGGCTGCTCCGTGATGCAGGAGAGGCTTAGATGGCAGGTGCTGGAGTGAGGAGGGCCTCCCTCAGTGCTGGAGCTTTGGGTTCACGTTTGGGTTCACACTGATGACACTGAGAGGGCTGAGTGGGAGAGGATGGGGCAGTGGTGGCAAATGGAGTGAGAAGTTGCAGCGCAGACCTGAGCAGAGGACAGCTGCTTCCCCCAGAGGTGGGAGGAAGGAGCAGAGGCCAGGGGAAGCGAGGAAAGTTCGTCCACCTTGCCTTCTGGTGGGTCGTAGGTAAGGACTGGGTTCACCTGCCCATGTGCAGAAGGTAAGAAGAGCCCTGGGCTGCTCCAGCCCTCCAGTTTGGAGTCTCTCTTCTTCCCTCTCTCCTCCAGAGCTTTCTCTCAGCTTCCCTCACAGCTGCAGGGACCCAAGGAAATCATAGATGGTTCTTAGCTCTGACTGGGGTTGCAGTGGAGATGCCCAGCGTGCATGTTCTGGGAACTCTAACAGTATAGAACCCTGAGGTTTCAGCAAAGCCAGAGAATCGGGAATATCAGAATGGTACTCACCTAACCCATTTCACAGATTAGGAAACTGAGGACTAGTGAAAAATAATAACTACTCCTTTGGAGAATGTTAGAGTATTAACATATTATATTCATTATTCATTTAATCCTTGCAAAAGGTCCTACAAAGTAGATATATTATCACCCATCCATCCATACACTCATTCATGGGGCTGTCTATCCAGCCATCCAAAAAGCATTTATTAAGCACCTACTGTATACCAGATATTACAGAAAGTAGTGGGGAATCAGCAAAACACAATACAGGCAGAGTTTCTGACAGCGTCTATGAGAGTGGTGCCATAAGACTAATGAAATTTCTAATCCCAGGTACTTGAGAAACTGAGGCAGGAGGATCACAAGTTAGAGCTCAACCTAGGCAATTTAGTGACTTAGCAAGCACTTGTCTCAAAAAAGTGAAAAGAGACCTTTGGGTTCAATCTCCAGTACTGAAACAGAACAACAGCATGGGGGAGCAGCGAGTGGAGGGAGAAATATATATATA
>NW_004955455.1:9533071-9593130 GCF_000276665.1 Chinchilla lanigera
AGAATTCCTACCACTTGCTATTGTATTGTGCTTGTCTGTGTTTACACATTTAGATACTCTCCTAGTCACTTTTCTCATTGCTGAGATAAAATACCTGACACCCAAAGTGAAAGGAGGAAAGGTTTATTTAGCTCACAGTCCGTGGAGGTTTCAGTCCATAATCAGCTGGCTCCTAGGCAGGGTGCGGTAGCAGAGGGACTTGGCAGAAGAGGAACAGTTCATGGCAGCCAGAAGGTAGCAAATCAAGGGCCTTCAACTGCACCTTTCTGCCCCTTTTATCTTATCCAGTGTACTCGGGGCAGGCAGCACTCAAACCCTTAATCCTTGCGTCCTTGAGCTTAGCACTGCGCCGTGAATCAATCCCAGTGTCACACACTGTAGATCCAGCCACCTCCGAAAAAGCCCCTCCTGTGACTGCATGAGGCTTTGGGGGAACGTCTAGACACAAGCTGTAACAGACACACAAACACTACTGCGTCACAGTTGCCTACCACACTCAGCCCAGTAGCATGCCCTACGGATGTGTAGCTGGGGAATGACAGTCTGTACTACACAGCTCTACCGTGTAGCAGGCTGTGAAAGTACATACTGTGATGTTCGCACAATGCCGAGGTCGTGCAGTTCTCAGGAATCCGTGCACTTCTCAGAAATGCACCTTAGCACAGATATTTATGACCAGCAAATCTACGCTGTCTCTAGAGGTGCACGTTCACCTTGGGGACATTACTTGAGTTACAGCTGTGGCAGTGGATGTGGAGGTGACGGACAGAGTATCACAGTAATGGTAGCTCACGGAGTCAGGGAGGAGGAAAGGGAGCACTCACTCCACAAGAGCAGATGCCTCAGAAGCCAAAGCGGGCAGGAGGCGGCGGCGGGCGGCAGCACGCATGAGGCACGCTGTCAGGAAGAAGCAGGGAAGGAGCGAAGCGAGAAGGGATGGCTGGAGGGGGAGAAGGGGGCGGCCACAGTGGTGGGATAAGCCTGGGTATGCAAGGGCCGCCCTGCAGGCCTTGGAGGCCGAGGTAAGCGGCCTGGGCCGGGTCCCATGTGGATGGACGCCACCACAGGTTCAGCCTGGAGGAAAGGGTGAAGGTGAACGTGAAAGACTTGCTCAGGGGGGAAACTGAGGCTGGAGAGAAGATTCATCCTCCCGGCTGACTTTCCTTAAATACCTACTATGTGTTAAGCACTCTGCTTATCCCTTTTCTTACCCGCCCTTATTTAGTCCTTACCCCAACCCTGTGACGGACACATTGCCCTCACGTCACAGATGGGGAGACTGAGGCCCACGGAAGTTTTGATCCTGTGTGCTGGGTCTCACGGCTGAGAGGCGGCAGGGGCGGGGTTCATCCCCTGGCCCCTCCTGGACGGGCTGCGGCTGCCTGTGCCCCTGATGTGTGCACGTGCCCTACCCTTTGCAGACAATCGCTGCATGGACAGACGGTTCCTTCCGGCCAAGTCCAAGCAGCTCATCGCTCTGGCCAGCTTCCCGGGTGCCGGCAACACGTGGGCCCGGCACCTCATCGAGCTGGCCACCGGCTTCTACACGGGCAGCTACTACTTCGATGGTTCTCTGTACAACAAAGGTGAGGAGACGGGCAGAGAGGGAGGCTTCCCGGACTGAAGAAGGGGCCCAGGAGTGGGCATGGACCACCCTTTCCTGAGCACCTACTGTGTGCCACTGAGCCTGCCAGTGGAACCTACTATGTGCTTCCCTTCTTTTATATCTGACAAACATCTCTCAAGTTTTATGACCCTAGTACCTCACCTGCATTCACTCAGTGATTGACAACTGTCAGTCACCGATCGTGGGCCTGGTCCCTTCCTTCATTCAGTTCAACCCAAATGTTCCTTAAGCTCCTGCTGTGTGCTGAGCACCTTGCCACAGATATTTACTGACCAGCAGCTCTGTGTTGTCCACAGAGGTGCACGTTCACTTTGGAGACATTGACTGGGCGCCAGATTGAGTTCACAGATATTTGCTGAACACTGCCACCTTTGGGATGTTCCTAAGTTTGTTTTTCAGCAAGCGCTTATAGAGCACTGACTGTGTGCACTTTGCGGGTGTTCAGCTTGCCATGGATGTTCTCCTGGCCACCTGGTACGTGGGCCAGATGCGGCAAGCTGCACACGAGGCCTGGGGCAGGGTGATGTTGCTCTTTCCTAGACACAAAAACCGAGGCTGGAAGTGGGGGAAGACTTTACCCAAAGTCACACAAACTTGTTCTCAGTGTGCTGATCATGGACTGCACCCAACTCTCTGCACCCTACTCTTTCTTGATTTCGCATTCCACCTCTTTCTTGCTCCATCACCCCGGCAAGAAGTTCCTGGATTTCTCACTGGGGGTCTAGAAACCATGGATGTACACTGGGCATAAAGCCCTCTCCTTGGCATGATGGGGACATCAGGGAAGTAGGTCCTCTGCCTACGTGAGGGGATTTTATGTCTATGTAGGGAGAGGTTTTATGTCTATGCAGGGAGCACCCTTAGCCACGGTCTTTGTGTCTACAAAGCAGCTGAGGACCGCTTCCTGGCTGTGTGACCTTGGGCAAGCTACTGTATCTCTCTGATCACGTGTGATGAGACACAAGTTAGAGATAGCAGTATGTGTTTAGGCTATCCCAAGGTTGAGAAGTTCATATATGTAGCCTGCTTGGTACATAGTAAATAGGCTGTGAGCATTAGGGCCTGGGTATGGGAGACTAGCCATGCACAGGCTGGGGTTGACAGAGAGCCACCCCCGAACTGTAGCTCGGGGAAAGCCAGGGGCAGGTCTCTCAGAGAAAGAAACAGGAGGGAGGCAGAGGCTGGGTGAGAAGGCAAGAAGGATGAAGAGGGATGGGCCAAAGGTTGGAGTCATCAGGAGGGACAGTGACCTGTGTAGAATCCCAACTTCTTACGCAATTACTGATTCCTAGTTTGGGCTTTAGAGGTCATTTGTTGAGCACCCATGTGAGGCTGAGTGTGTTGCATGCCATGTCAGGACTTGAACCCAGGCCTGGCTATCAACAGTACTTGTGCTGCTGAGCCAGGGCTGCACTGTCTTGGTGAGAGGTGTTGGGAGGACCCAAGGCAAATTCTGGAGAGCGGCTGGGGGAGCAGGCTGGAAAGCACCCACGGCTCCCCACAGCCCAACACCTCCTGGTTGAGGGCTGGGGATTTAGCTCAGCAGCACAGCGCCTGCCTGGCAAGTGCAAGGTGGTGAGTTTGATTCCCGGTACCGGAAAAAAAAAAAAACCAACACCTCCTGGCTGTGGCAGCAGCACTCCTCATGGGATGGCCGAATGTCACAAACAGAAGGGCCTTCGGGGTCACTGAGGTCAGGGATCCAAGGCAGGTTCCTCTCGCAAGTCAGTCCCACTGGGGGGCGTTAGCAGGCGCTCAGATGCGTGTTAGGGTGAGGCGTTAAGGCTTCTGAGCATCTTTTCTCCTTCAGAGGAAGAGTGACTTAATCCAGCACTGCTTCTTGTTGAAAGTGCACAAGCGGGGAACAGCGGTCTCCGTGTCAGGTGTTTGCCACCTCTGACCCTAACAGCCTCTCACTTCAAAGAAAGGGAAATTAAATCTTAAGGTGGAGTCGGGGGATCCAACTTTCAGTCTAAAAGCTCACTCTGACGCTTGGGCAAGATTTACCACCTGTCTGAGATTTTGCTTCCTCATCTATAACACGAGGAGGTCGGTAAGGAGCTCACAGGTTTTCCAAAAACGTAAGATAGTGTTTGTCAGATAACATGTGCGAGGCTGTGGTATAAAGTACACACGTTCTCTCAAATGACGTACGACCAGCACTGTCAGCTAGGTATCAAAGCCAGAGAAAGGCTGGACCCTGACTAAACAATTAGACTCTCCTTAGAGCTTTTCAAGTCTCAACAGCTGCTCTCTACAGTTTTTTTTCACCAGAATGCCAGGGCTGGGCCAGACCTTGGTATTTTCTTAAATCTCTCCAGGGGATTCTGGTGCAAAGCCAGAGCTGAAATCCCAGCTCTAGGCTAAGAACCCAGTATTCTTTCCTTCAGATCTATAGTATTCCAAAACTTCTATTTGGGCTCACAGTTCCGAGGACTCAGTCCATGGGGAGTTTGGCTCTATTGTTCTTAAGCTGATGGCAAGGCAGAAATATCATGGCAGAAACGCACAGTGGAGCAGAGCCGCCCACCGCTTGGCAGCTGGGGGGTGGTAGAGGATGAGTGGGGGGCAAGATACAGTCTCCAAGGCTCACCCCTAAGAACCTACTCCCTTCAACTGAGCCATCATCTTCCAATAGCCCATCAGATTAGAAACTCATGGCACATTAATCCACTGATGAAGTCAGAGCCCTCGTCATCCACTTTTTTCCCAAGAGCCATACCTCTGAACACTGCTACACCGGGGACCAAGCCTCCCACACGAGCCTTTGGGAAGACATTTCCTATCCAAACTCTAGTAAGTGTCTATAAAATTTTACCTTGATTTTTTTTTAAAAATCAAGAAAGAAAGAGAGTCTAACCTATCCACAACAGTACAGTCTCCAGTTGTGTCTTGTCGCTGCACAGCCCTCTGAGAAGGGCAGGTGTGTGGCTGGTCACAGGCAGCAGATGCTTTGAGCTGCCTTTTCGTTAGGGGCTTAACAACACTTCCTGCAGCCTGAGACCTAGGGGCTGGCAGTGGAGTGCAGACACCCCCCTAAGAACTCGAAGGTGACCTGGATACCCCCAGAGAAGCTGAAACTTTGCTGACCCTTAAAAATAATGTGATGTAAATGTGCCACATTTATGTAATGGAGGTGCTGGGTCCTGTGGCAAAGAGGGACTGAGAAAGGGGTCCCCGCTGGTGGCATTCAGCAATTCTGCTCTGGCCCCAATCTTGCATCTCTGATTCCCCTTGATGACCTTCAAGGACAGCTGAGCAACCAGCTATTGTTTTCTCAGGCAAGCCCGTCCCTTGTGGTTTCGCAACAGCGCCTTTCACGCCCAGAACTCTGCCCCTTTCTCTGGGAGCCATTCTGCTGAATGGAGTTTTCCCCACCTCACATTCCCAGTGCTCCTTACAGAACAACCCCACGGGCAACCAAACTCTGGAATCTGGAGCGGATGTTTTCCCGAGCTGATAGTTTTCCTTGTTTGTGCTTGATTTCACCCCCACATTGGGCTAGGTTGACCCCATCATGGACAAAGGGAAATGTGCCCTTGGTCTCATAGTGCACAGAGCTGATTTAAAGCTGTTCGACCATTATGCCATGATTCTGATGATTTATTTTTCCTGAGAACCCGTGTGTGTTCTTCTGTACCTTCCTGCCTGTGTCTTCCCACGACTGTGCTCATAATGAAATGGATGTCAGTGAAGGTGAAACAAGTCATACGGGGAAGGCCCTTTGTTGATGTCATTCAGAATGCCCTGGATAGAATGCATGACATGAAATCGCACCCAGGGCTCCAACATGGGTAAACGTTTAGGTCCCACCCACTCTCAAGTCCCCACGCCCTATTCCTCATTATCCTCTGGAGACAATTTTCCCCACAATACCGTGCATCCCACGTGCCTCCAAGGCTGGGGGAGAATATTTTATCATGGAAATGGGCCAGCGCTAAC
Organism: Chinchilla lanigera; assembly: GCF_000276665.1. Lineage (NCBI taxonomy): Eukaryota > Metazoa > Chordata > Mammalia > Rodentia > Chinchillidae > Chinchilla > Chinchilla lanigera. Next base: position 9,538,641 of record NW_004955455.1, read on the forward strand.
TGCAAGGTTAGTCTAATCTCTGCCACTTGGCTTGGCCAGTCCTAAAATGGAGCAGACTTGGAGAAGCTCATCCTTCTCCTGGCTCTTCTGCCCAGTGGCCCTGTGAAGGTGGCCACACCTCTCTGAGCCCCTGACACCAGGAAGAGAACCAGCTACCACACCATCCCTCACCCTCATCTATCTTCAAAGCCAGAGCACAAATTATTAAAAACCAGGAGGGGATTGGTGAGCGAGGATGGCTTCTCTGCCCACGACTTCACCTTAGCCTTGTGCTGTGCTAGCTGCCCTTTGTGAAATCTTACGGTGTCCCCAACCAACTTCTCACAGTGACCATATGAGGGAGAGTGTATGTCATCCCATGTTACAGGTGGGGAAACCGAGGCCCAGAGAGGTTACACACTGTCAGGATCGCTCCCTGAGCCGGAAACACAGCCACTCTGTTGAAGACCTACTCAGTAACATTTCTCCTTGGCCCTCAAGGTTCCATAAATGCTTTATTCTCATGAGACTGAGGACAGTGCAGTCTCAGAAACCCGGATGGCCTGGGTGTGTATCCTTGCTCTGCCTCTCTCTAGCTTTGTAACTGGGATAAGTTATTTGACCTCTGTGCCTCAGTTTCCTCATCTGTCACATCCTGCATAGGACCACTTAGAAGACTGAGTCATCCAGTGTGTGCAGAGGGCTCCGGCCAGTGCCCCACATGGCATCATCACTGTAACAGTGTTCCCTCTTCCCTCCAGGTCCTCAGCTTCTGAAATGAAAAGCAGGTCATATCCCTTCTCCCTCTTGCTTAAATCCTCTCAAGGGCTGCAGGACCCTTTGTCAGCACCCTCAAACCCTCTCCAGCCATATACCCTCCTCTTGCTCTCTGGGTTCCCTCTCTCCTGTACACACTTCTTCCCGCCTGCCACAGGACTTTGTACCTCTGTTCCCGCCCCCTGGCCCTCCCCTTGTGCAAGGAAATTGTGCCTCACCCTTCACTTCTCCGCTTAAGCCGCTCTGGACGCCACCTGACTTTGGCCTGACTGCCGGCTCAGGCTGTAGGTTCAGACCACGTGTGTTCTGTGTCTAATTACCATCAATGCTCTCTGCCACCCCAGGGACACCCTTCCCATGGTGATGGCAGAAGCAGGGGAGCCTGAAACATATTCAGACACAGGCTATGTCTTGAGACTTTGGTGGAGACCCACTTCCACCCTCTTCCCATGTGCTCGAACACGAGGCTCTCAGAGAGTGACACAAAGCAGCTATGCCCGAAGAGGAACGGCCAGGCCCCTCTCCTAGCACCCAGACAGCAACACTTTTCTTTTATAGCGCTAAGCATGACTGTGACTCTAATTCGTCTGCATCATTACTTGAACAATCTGGCTGTCAAAAACTGTAAGCCTTATGGATGGACTGATTTATTTTGCAGTCCTGGGGCTTTGAACCCAGGGCCTTTGCACTGAGCTACATCTCCAGCCATTTTTGTATTTTTATTTTGAGACAGGATCTCGTTAAATTGCTAAATTGCCCATGCTGGTCTTGAATTTGTGATTCTCCTGCTTCAGCCTCCCATAGTGATGGGATTATAAGGGATTACAGGCATGCACCATCATGCCCAGCTCCTTTTCTGCAAATCACTTTCATCCTAGGCTCCTACCACAGTGGCCAGCACACAACACAATAGGTGCTCAGTAAATTCGGGGGTTGGGGTGGGCTTCCTCACCTCAGCTGGCCTGCCTGTTCCCTAACCTCTGGCCTGGATCGGGAAGGGTTCAAAGGTGAGCGGGACCACTGGCGCAGCGGGAGGACCATCTGCATCAAGACCCACGAGAGCGGGCAGAAGGAGATCGAGGCCTTCGACGCCGCCATCCTGCTCATCCGCAACCCCTACAAAGCTCTCATGGCAGAGTTCAACCGCAAGTATGGCGGCCACATAGGCTTTGCGGCGCACGCGCACTGGAAGGGCAAAGGTACGGCCTGGGAGGAAGGGCAGGGCGGGGTGAGGCAGGGGCGGAGTCTGCGAGGGGCGGGGTCTGGGGCGGGGTCTGGGGCGGGGTTAAGGTCAGTCTCCAAGTCGCGGTGTGTGCTGCTGGCCTTGCTCCCTTTGAGACGGGGCACAGCTCCACCACGCCCACAAGCGACAGCCTTTGAGCCCGCCTGTTACAAGAGAAGTGGTTAAGCTAGCGGGCTTTGCAGCAAGACGGCCTGGGCTCCAGTCCAGCCCTGCCACTCCCTGGAACAGCTCCTTACTCGCTCTGAGCCTTAGACTGTCCCATCTATAAGGCAAGATGATAAAATCGTGCAGATGTGGGAGGTTATTCCTTCTACAAACACTCGCGGGTGTTACTCTCGCTGCGGTGATGGAGATCCTCAGGAGACTGATGTGGCATTGGCCAAGGAGACCTGAATTCAGTGCCACTTCAGTGGCTGTGTGACAGGGGGGTCCTGAGAGCTCGGTACAGAGCACCCTTTCAACGAATCTTCCAGCAGCTCTGAGACGTGCCTCACACCAGAGAGCTTGGGAATGGCAGTATTGGCCCCCAAGAGGACCTGGGTGTGAGATTCAGCTCTGGTGCTTTCTAGGTGACAGAGGGCACCTGTGTGATGAACATTTCAGCACGGAGAGGTCCAGGGTAGTGGTCAGAGCTTAGAAGTGAGGCCCAAATTCAGCCATCTTGAGTATCTTTAAAATCCCTTGTCAGCTACATGAGGGTCTTTATCACCTCTACTATTTTGGAAATGGTTAACTTTTTTTTTTTTTTTTTTGGTGATAACGAGGATTGAACCCAGGGCCTCAGCCACTTTTTAAATTTTGAGACAGGTTCCTGTGAAGTCATTAAGTTGCCCTGCCTAGGTTCAAACTTAGGATCCTGCTGCCTCAGTCTCCCAGAGAGAGATCAACACCCAGCAAGAGATTAACTTCTTAAACCCCCCACAATAACTCCCACAATTTCATCCCTGGGGCAGCCCAGCTTCAGAGAAGTCGAGGAACTTTTTGGGTGGGAGATTTGCAGTTACACAGATAAGTGGATTCTAAAGACTTGTAGAGCAGCACAGCGCCTGTGACCAACAGGAAAGGTTTCCTGCACTTAAAAGTTGTCAGGAGGGCAGATCTCAAGTACAGTGTTCTTAACACACAAGCACATACGTGTGTGCACAAAGAAAACGGACACCAGTAGACTTTGGGAGATGATGGATGTGTTTATGACCTGCAGGGATAGTAACACAATTGTATCCATATATCCAAACTCCAAAGTGTACATATTAACTATGTGCAAGTTTTTGCATACCAGTTATACCTCAGTAAAGCTGGTAGACAGGGGCTTTTCCATGAAGTGGTGGAGCAGGGATTTGAACCCAAGGAGGCTTGCTCCTGAGTCTGTGCTCTTAAGCGCTGTACTTTGCTAATAGACTGCAGACTGTCCTCAGCTTATGATGGATCCACTTATGATGGGAAGACTTATGATGTGCAAAAGCATAACCATACAACCATTCTGTTTTTCTCTTGGAGTACAGTAGTCAATAAATTATATGTGATACTCAACACTTAATTAAAAACAGGCTTTTTGTTAGACGATATTGCCAATTGTAGTCTAATGTAAATGTTCAGAGCATGTTTTAGGTAGGCTTGGACATTTGGCAGGCCAAGTGTATTCTATGTGTTTTAGATGTACAGTATTATCAGTTACAAAGGGCTGATTTGGGCATGACCAGTCCTAAGTCAAGGAGCACCTCAGTGAGCTGTTGGTGGCTATGGGTCAGCTGGTCCAGAGTCCCAGAAACCCAGCAGGTTCTCTGTGGATGTGAGCTGCTCACGGCTCATCCAGCCTCCAGGAGTCAGGCTGCTCCCAAGCCCCAGCCCCTCCGAGGAGACAGAGCAAGGCAGGCTGTTGTCAGCTGCACCCTCCACATTGATTTTGTTGCTGAAAACCTTTGGCCTGACCTGAGCAGCTAAGCCCTGGGCTCCCGCTCACTCAAGGGGGCTCACCTAGCCCTCCAAGTGCCTTGCTCTTCCTCTTGGAGGGATTGGAAGCTGGGATGGGTGACAACATTTGTTTATGCTCCTGAGTAAAGAGGCCTCCGAATTGTTTCTTTGTAGAACAACTTAGTGAACACTGGCCAGAGCCAAGCTGAGCCATCCGTGAGTGCCCGTGGCAGCAGCATGTCACAGGAGCACAGACTCCCCTAACTGGAGGTGGGAAGGACCTGAGCATCACTGAACCCCTGGTTCTCAGCCTGGGCTGCACATCAGATTCCCTGGAGGAGCCTGAGAAAATTCCAGTGCCCACCTATGGCCAAGGGTGGAGCCCAGACATCCATATTTTAAAAATTCAGCTCCTTCCAGTGTGCAGGTAGGGCCGAGATCCCCAGAGTCCCTGTTTATTGGTGAGGAAACTGAGGCTTAGGGGAGTCAGACTCTACCAAGGCCGCTTGGGCACTAGTGGCAAGACTGGCCCTAGGACCAGCCGTTCCACCTCCCAGGGCCGCTGATGCCCAAGGGAGGAGAAAGAGGATTAACTCAGGAAGTGCATGGACACTGAGCACTTGCTACCTAAACTCCCCAGTAACATGGGGAGGTGACAAAGGCTGCCAGGATCTCAGTAGCATTCCAAGGTACAGGTGCACAATCCACCTAGGTAGGGACGGCTAAAGCCCTAGGCATGGACCAAGCTGGGATCCAAACTCAAGCACTGACCAACCGCTGGGCTCCTTCTTCCCCTGGGATGCTGCAGACTCCCAGTGTGCTCAGAGGCTCTCCTCTCCTGCAGAGACCCTGCTCTGGCTTCAGTGCAGTGCCCCAGGGAGCCCTCCCAGGAGTCACCTCTTTTGTTTTGTCTTATTCAAGACAGCGAGGAGATTTAAAGTAGGGAGATGAAAGAGTTGGGACAGGCTGGACCTACAGGCTGCAGGGGACATGGACAGGATGCTCTGCCACACTCACCTCATATGTTTACCTGGCTGTTCCCCTCATTTGCGCCCACCATCTGGACGCTGCAGGCACTTGAGTGTGAGACCCTTGCTTTTGGCCCCCCATCCCCTGGCTGCAGCACTGCTGCTGAGCTAGTTAGACATGCAGATTCTCAGGCTGCACCTGAGACCTACAGAACCAGGAACCCTGGCACCGGGGGAGCCTGCTCCTTTCAAGACACCCTGCCCTCCAGGTCTCCCAGTGAGCACTCTGCTGAGGGACCGCTGTTTAGAAGCCTCGCTCCTCAAAGTGCAGCCAGTGGGCCAGCGGTACAGACATCAGGCCTCCAGCAGCCCCCGGCCCAGGCTCACCTAAACAAAATCTGCATTTTAACCTGGATTCCTGGGGGCTTTGGGTGCTTTTGAAAGTTTGAGAACTGCTGCTTTAGGGTGCCCTTGGTGTAGAGTGGGAGGGTCACCCTAGGAGAGCAGAGGTCCCTCAGCTGTTGAGCATGTGCACCCCGCCTCGCCCTTGTCCCCTTCCCAATTTCAGCTGAGTTGAGGCTCCCACACCCCTCATACACACGCACACACCTTTGGTTCCGTAACATTAATTTTCTAATCTCCCTGGAGTGAGTCCAAAGAAAAATTTTATGTGATATGATTACACAAGGTGAATTGTCCTGGATCTGTTTAATGAAACAGATACTGTGTTTAATGACTCCATGGGGAACTGGGTACAGTGAAGCCATTAATCAGGCCTTGGTTCCTTCGGTCCACAAGAAGAGAGGGCAGAGACTGGCCAGCCTGTGCCCAGCCATGCACACCTGTTTGGCAGTGCTGCTGGAAGCAGAGCTCATTACCTGTGTTCCATGACTCCGTGTGTCTTTATTACCGACGTTCAGGCAGTGATCAATTACCAGGAATCCTGAGCTAATAGAGGGCTTGGTTTTAAATGTTGAAATTTTTAAATGAAGTAGCTTAGGAGCATTGCCATAGGAGGGGGTGGAGTGGGCAAGTGTCTGCAGCCAGAACAGGTTGAGTATCTACTCCGCTTTGGGATGGGGCCTGTGGAATGTCTCAGGAGATGTGAGGGGCACCGGGGCAGCACCAGCACGAAGTCACAATAGTGACCAACATTTATCCAGCTTCTCCTGTATCCCTGGCACCGCACACGGATCTCTGCGTGTCTTCCACTCTGTCCGCACAGCATCTGTAAGGAGGGAGGGCTTATCAGGGTCGCCCGTTTGCAGATGGGTAAACTGAGGCTCGAGGAGATCAAGTAAGACCTGTTAAGCCACACAGCTCATGTGGGGAGGGGCTGAGTCTTGAAGCTGGGCAATTTGACTGCAAAGTCATCTATGCACAGACCCCATGTCTCAGGCAACAGTTTGAAGATAAAGCATGCAGAGGGCAGATGAGGAGGCAAGCTGCCCAGGACCCAGAGCAAAAAGAGGCCAAAGCCGACTGGATCACCTGCTCTTAAAGGGCTCATTGGCACGGTGGCTCCCAGGGTCAGCATGGGGTAGATGTGGGTTTCAGTTATGACTTGGACGTCCCCTGTGACCTTGGATCAATTGTTACATGTATCTGAGCCTTCTTTTCCCTGTGTCTGAAAGGGTGCTAATAATTCTTACTCCCCGGGTTTGGTCTCTTCCTTTTCTCCTTCCTGTTCTTCCTCTTCCTGCTCCTTCTCCTTCTTCTCTCCCTGTTTCTCTCTCTCCCTCTCTCTCTCTGTCTCTCTCTCTCTCTCTCACTGTATCATTTTTACATTATTAGGGATTGAACCACACTGAACCATCCCTTAAAAATTACCTTATAAATTTTATTTTATTTTGAGACAGGGTCTTTCTGAGTAGCTCACACTGGGCTCAAACTCTGGCTCAGCCAGCCCCAGTGCTGAGGTCACAGGCAAGCAGCACCACCCCTGGCTCTCCAGGCTTCTCGAGAGCTCGGAATGAGGTGACACATACAGAGGCCACCGTAGCCCCCGGACACCCAGCACATGCTCACGAAACATCCATTCCCAGCCTGCCCTTCAGGTCGAGGAACCTGGGATCCCACAGAAGTGTGCAGGCAGCAAGGACACTATGTCATCTTCATCCCACTGCATCCAAGGCCTGGCACATGGAGCTCCCTAGGGGACCCAGCCATCACGCAGCCCGGCCCTCCCTCTTCCTTAGGTACACTCTGCAACTGTCCTATGGCACCACTAGAGATGGCCAGAAGTAGCCAGGCCTAGAAGTCTGAGTCTCTGTGGCACTGGGTGATAGATGCTGGCCCCATCACCTGGCCTTCTTCCGTGAGCATGAGCAGCTATCCTGAGTCTCCTGGGAGGCTGCGGGGTGACTCCATGGTTGGGAAATTCTGAAGAAGTCCTACAGACCATACCCATACTAGATTTTTCCTAATCACCCAGATACATCTGGTCTTAACCCATTATAACAGTACGGGCTCAATTAGTCACAGACATTGTAAATAATCTATTTTAAGAATAAAAAAAAAATCTCCTTGTCACCATGTAAATATTTCCCAAGCAGCCATGGGGTTCCAGGAAGGCAGACCAGGGGAGCAGGCAGCTCACACAGATTCTGATGTGTTCTGCAAAGGAAAGAGGCTCTTCATCACGGCACAATTTGGCGCTTGGGAATTTTAATTTAGCTCGACAGCCGTTCACGGAGCCCCTGCTGTGGGAGGCATGGGAGGCAGTGGGGATGAAGCTGCTGGTGCCTGGGAAAGAGCGGGGTCCTGGAACGGGGCAGCTTGAGCTGGATGTGCTTGCAGCCCTGCGACCTTGAGCGGGTCACTGCATCCCTTTGAGCCTCAGTTTCCTCCCTAATGATGACTGGACAGGAGCTCCTTCCTTCCAGGGAAGTTGCTAGGGTTAAATGAGATACTGGGCGTTCATCACCCAGCGAGGGGTCAGGTGTTCGTTTTTAAGAACTGCTCCCCAACCTAGGTCGGGGCTTCACTGATCCTCATGCAATAAATAAATGCCCCTTGCTGTCCTCCGGTCCCAGTCTGGAGCTTCAGGGACCTGCCCAGTGACCCCTCAGCTGGTGCTCAGGAGTGAGGCTGTGACCTTTGCTGTGCTCCCAGAACCCTCCTGGTCCCCCTTCTGCAGTTACCCCACAGCAGCTCCTTGGCCGGGCTGTCTCCCTCTTTGAGGCTTTCTCCAGGGCTCCCCCAGGAATTTCCTTGGTGACCTGGGTGACCTGGCTTTCCAGGTGACTGGGTTTCAAGTTGGACAGTCCCGAGCACCGCCTCCCCATCTGGGTGACATCCACCTTGTTGTTTCACAGTGGCAAGGGAAGGAACGGCAGAAAACAGGTGACACAGGGAGTCGCAGCCCAGTGTAATCAGCGCAGTGCGGCTGTGAGGAAGGAAGGCGGGCGCAAAGTAAGAGGAGGCACCTGCCTGAGGCCTGCAGCTGGAGGAGGTGGCAACTTACCCGAGAAGAGATTAGCATAGGTAGCAACAAGAGCCCGTATGTACTGAGCACCTACCGGGTACAGGTGACCATGCTAACCACTTCCTCTGCCGTGTGGCTGTAATTGCCCTGTGAATAGATACCGGCACGGGATGCCTTGGTAGTTAAAAGCCCAGATTTTGGAGTCAGATTGCCTGGGTTCGATCCCTGGCTCTGCTTGCTATCAGCTGAGTGAGCCTGGAAGCTTAATGAACCTCTCTGTCCCTCAGCTTCCCCTTCTGTTAAATGAGGGTAATGATGATACCTACCTCACACGATTGTGAGGATTAAGTGGAATGCAGAGATATATTAACAGTTACTAATCTGTAATTATAATGCAATATAGTTATATACTTGTAGTATGTAATTTACATATTAGCATATGTTGTATAATATATAATGTACATATAACACACACTACATATTTATATTTTTATATAATATATAGTATAGCACATAAAATATATGTAATTTATATATCACAGAGTATCATATATAATTTATATATTATATAGTTATGTGTGTCGCCTACATATGTTTATACATAATTTAATATATTGGACATTCACTATAACATATATTTGCATATTAATCTGAAATTAGTATAAGTATGCTATCTGTGTATTAGATGTTTATATTGTGGTAATGCACACATATAGCGGGCCTGGCTTCTAGTAACGCAGGAAAGGAGCCAGACTGTCGCGGAGACCTAACAGACTGCGGGGAGCGGGCTGGGCGCGTACAGGGACCTGCGAGGCCGTGGGGTCACCACCTTGAGCCGCGGTCCCTGCCCCGGGCTGACCCTCCCTCCTCCCCGCAGAGTGGCCGGAGTTCGTGCGCAACTACGCCCCCTGGTGGGCCACGCACACGCTGGACTGGCTCAAGTTCGGCCGGAAGGTGTTGGTGGTGCACTTCGAGGACCTGAAGCAGGACCTCTTCGCGCAGCTGGGCCGCATGGTCAGCCTGCTGGGCGTGGCCGTCAGGGAGGACCGGCTGCTGTGCGTGGAGAGCCAGAAGGACGGGAACTTCAAGCGCTCGGGGCTGCGCAAGCTCGAGTACGACCCGTACACGGCCGACATGCAGAAGAGCATCTCGGCCTACATCAAGCTGGTGGACGAGGCCCTCAAGGGGCGCAACCTCACGGGCGTGCCCGACGACTACTACCCGAGATGATGCCTCGGCGCGGGGGAGGGGCGGGAGCCCTGAGCACGCCCTGGTGACCCTCACTGACCTGTCCTCTCTTTGGTTTGGGGACCTCCCATCCCCCTGGCTGCGGTGGCCTTCAGCGAGTTTCCTGCATGACAGAGGAGGCTCGAGGGAAGACTGTCCAGGCACCCACCCCGCTCTCCACTGCTTCCCCTGGAGATCCGGGCTGCCTGGTTTGGGGCGTTCCGGCCACATGGACCCTTTTCTCTCGCACACCCACCTGCCCCTGTGTCCCTGCCTCCACCACTCTGGGTTCCCCTGCTGGGAGGGCCGGCTCCTCATTCTCACGGAGACGTGCTGGGCCCTGCCTGCCCCCAGCAGCAGTTGCTGAGGACTCACGTGACAGCTCCCCAGGCCTCATCTGTGGGCTGAGATGTGCCCCCCTTTCCTTCTCTGCTCAGGAAGCCCTGGCTCTGTCTGCATCTCAGGCCACCCTCTGTGGGGAAGAAGGACTACTGGACGTGTCCTCGGGGCCTTGGGTGCCTGACACTCTGGGTAGAGTGAGGAGACAGTGGTGCTCACGGGAGGTGGACCGGCACCACCACCTGGCACGTCCTTGGCACTGTAAACCCATCCCCCAGCCACTCTACAGCTGAGGAGCCGGCTGGTAGCTTTTCTACTCGAGGGTTCCAATCTTGCGCTGTTCTTCCTCTGTGTCTAGGAGGTGATGTTGGAAGTCCTTTATCCCCCTCCCAGGGTCCCTTGGGCAGCATCGGCTAACCCCACACGATGCCATGCCCAGAGTTTGGGTAAGCGTTAGAGCCCCAGGGACACATCTGTCCATTGTGGGCTCCAACACATCGGTCTTACACTGCCCTCCTGACCCCTACCAGTGGGTCCTTTGCTATTCAGCTGATAGAGCAAGAGTGCTCAAATCAGGTGGAACCACACCCAGCAGAGACTCCTGCTACCTTCCTAGACAGCCAGCCTCCCTTCTTCAGAGCCCCACAGGACCAGCTTCCCCTGAGGGCCCTTTAAAGAATGGGGGTAATGAACGGCTCATCGTTTCCATTAGACCGCTGCTCTCTTAACGCCGAGACACCAAACCAAAGGATTTCTGAGGACCTGAGTCACTGAGCATCTGTTTTAAAGCATTGATCCAGGACCCCATTCTCTCCCAATGGCTTCACACTCAGCCCACGTTTGCAGCATCCCCATCCTGTAGATGCAAAAGCCATAGGTCACAGCCTCTTTGCTCTTCTGTCTGGAGTGCCCCCGGGTAAATGCTCATTCCCAGAGAGCAAAGGGGGTATGGAGAAGGCGAGCGAAAAGAGTATATTTTTTTAGGAGGAATATGACCAATACATTCCGCCCCCTTGGGCCCTGGCCATGCAGAGAGAAGGCACGAGGAGTGGGCCCGAGCTATCCTTCTCCAGGATCCCCCATCTATAGGATTTGGGCCACCCCATGGCTCAGCCCGTGGGCTCTGAATGTATTTTGTACCGCATTTCTTTCCCCCAGCTGATTTCTAGTCTTTCGTGAAGCTGTGGAGAGCTTGGCCTCCCTTCTCACACGGAGACCAGCTCTCTCTGGAAGACTCTTGGTCCAAGAGCTGGGCCAGTTCTTTGCTGGTGGTCCCTCTGGCCACAGGCTTGTGTCTGAAGATTCCTCAGGTCAACACTATCATTAAATTCAAGTTTTGTTGATAATTCTACCCTGTGGTAGAGTGTTATGTAAGGCAAGTTTACAAAGGGGATATTTTCTGTGTGTGTGTGTGTGTGTGTGTGTGTGTGTGTGTGTGTGTGTGGCTGGTATGTCTGGAGATGGAGCTGGTGTGTAACTGCTCCTCTCTTTCTTTCTTTCTCTCTCTCTCTCTGCCTGATGAAACCCTATTTCCCTGTGGGTATGGAGATCAGACCATTCTTAATGTGTCTGCATGTGGAATTGTGTGTGTAGAGGGAAAGAACTGGTGTGGGTGACCTGAGGTGTGAGAGGCTGTCAGTCTGTTTAGGGCACATCTGCCTTCTGTGTGTACCTTTGTCCTTGGTAACTGTAAGGGGTGAGGGCAGACATGGGCTGGAAGAGACAGCTACCGTATGAGGAGGTCAGCTATGGAAGGTGGCCCTTCTGTATACATGTGTGTGTGAGTGTGTGTGACAGAGAGGGACCCTAGTGTGTGCTATGCACACGTTTTTGCAGCAGGGAAGCCAGTGAAAATGCAAGAGCACAGACAGGCCCCTCTGTCCAGTGGTGTGTGTGTGGCAGTAGGGAATGCTTAGCCTCAGCTTCCAAAACCTCTGATATAGCTGAAGGAAGACCTTGGGTTCACTTCTTTCACTCACTGGAGAGGTTTCTGAGAGAGGTACTGGTGCCCGGACAGTTTCCCAGCCCAAGAGAGAGACAAGATTTTAGATCCCACCATATGGGTGTTAAGGGGAGGGGGAGCAGGGACATTCAGAAAAAAGAGGGAAGGGGAGAGCTCAGGACTCAGGGTCCTGGGGTTCATAAATAAGGAGGAGAAAAAAGATCCCAAGGGGAGATGCCACATGGCAATGCCAGCTGGCTCGTAGAAACCATTCTGGGATGACTGAGCTCTGATCTGAGCTCCAGCCTGCACTCTGACCCCTGGTCACACACAGAGCCCAGTGCTAGACCCTTAAACCTGAGTCATGATTGAACCCTGATCACACCCTGAGCTCTGATCCTGGACATATACTGACCCACTATCCTTGTCTTGCTCTGATCTTTTATCCAAAATCCACATGGACTGAGTCCCAGATCTGGTTCTGTGAACACTGATCCCTGACCCTGGTATTGATTACACCTCAGCATAGGCCTTAGATTGGACCCTAGCCTGACCCAGGACAAATGCTGATAGTGTCTCTTGACTGAGTCCTAATCTTTGTCACTTGAGCTCTGATTCTGGCCACACACTAAGCCCCATCCCACTCTGGAGGAGTTTTAATCTTGATCACTCTGAGCCGCAGCCTGATCCTACACTGCACCTCGACTCTGGTCCCAGGCTGAGCCCTGGACTGACGTGCCAACTTCCTTTTCCCTCTCTAAATATCATCGGGAGTCAAGTTTTCCCAGCCTGAAATGAGGGACACCATGAGGCACCCAGCTTTCCTGGATCCTCCCAGGATCTCAAAGATTTTTGTGCCATGTCCAGCCCCCCACTCCTCCCCACCACAATTGCCATAGGGAGGGGGCAGCTGCTATGCAACCTCTTTAGGCCAAAGTTGGGGCTGACATGGGCAGCTTGCCACTCCTTCTTTGGCTGATGGCTGCCCTTTCTACCACACTTCATCATTGGCAACCAAATGTTTGTATTTCAGACTCAGAACTGAGTCATCCAAAACAAGTTTATTGAGCATCTATTGCATACCAGGCATTGGTTCCTTTTTGAGGGACTGAAAGAAAATGTCATTCCCCATTCCTGCAGAGTTTACATTTGATGAGTACAAAGTAGATATCTGTAAAGTGATCAGAAAGATTTTGCAGAGATGAGAATGGGACAAAGAAGATAAGGATGGAGGGCTTGGGCCACTCCCCACAATCCCCATGAGGTAGATGGAAGAGAGATTATAGGTCTTTTCTAGAGGGGGAACAAGGTGTCCAGTAAGAGTCCCAAGCCACAGAGATTCACTGCAGAGCTGAGGCCACTACCCCTTCCTTCCAGGGCCTAGAGGTCCGTCCCATGTGCAGAAAATGACAGGAAGAAAGGTTATGGATCCCAGCGGTCCCCAGTGCAGGTGACATGCCTGGCCTGGATGCTGGATACTGCATACTCTTGTCCTGCTGTACCCTCAGTGTGGCCCCAGGACTTGACAGCAAGCAGGGCTCAGTATCTGCTGATTGCTGAAATTCATTCCACATTTCTCCAATAACCCTGGAGGTGGCTGCAAAGTTCTCAAGTGAACAGTGTGGGAAGGGAGAAGAGGAAAATAAAGGGGGAAGCCGGGGGTTGGGGTGGAGCATTCTGTGTGGACCCATCAGCTTCCGGAGCCCGGGCCCCTTGTGTGCTCATTTTTCTCTCCTGTATTGCTTTCTTTCTCTCCCCATTCCTCCTCTCTTTCTGTTTTTCTTTACCCTGCCCTCTGCTCTTAATCTCCTTCTTTATGGTCTAATTTTCTCCACTTGCCCATTAACCACCGTTCTCTGTTGTCTTTCTACCCACATGCTCTTTTCCCCCCTCACTTCCTCTCTCCCTGCTCCCCTCATCTCATCTTTTTCTCCTTCTGGTTTGCTGCCTAGGTCTTCCTGATTGCTGCAAGCGCCTCTCCATCTCCTCTTCCGCTCTGAGCTCTGTCTCTTTCTCCTTCCCCTTCTCCCTGCCCACCCCTGCCGTCCTCTCCCATCTCCTCATTCTAGAGAGTGCGGGTGACTCTGCAAGATCCAGACACAGTGAGACAAATGGGTACCCAGGCTGGTAACCAAGGAAGTGGTTTCCTTAGCAACAGAATTTGCAGGCACGTGCTGCAATGCCCTGTCCCCTTCACTATTACAGGAAGGAGAGAGAGGGAAAGAGAGAGAGTGAGAGACACAGAGAGACAGAGGGAAGGAGGGAGGGAGGGAGAGAATCTGGATGGTATGGGGTGGCAGTAAACCTTGAGATAGTTGTATCCCACTGTAGGATGAATGATTTTTACAAGAAGGCACAGTGGTCTGACACCAGCTCTTACTTTAGGGAAACTCAAAAGTATCAGAGTTGGGACCAGAAATGGGCATGTAAATGGGGGCGAGCTGGAGGTAGGACCCACAGCACTCAGTGACAGGTTGGATGTGGGGAGGAAGAAAAAACAAAAAAAAAGGCAAATGACCCCACAGTGCTGGCTCAGGCAGCTCCCCAAAGGGGAGTTTCCATTGACTGAGACTGAGAATCCAAGACAGAGGAGTGGATGAGGGAGGGGAAGATATTAAGGTGATACAGCTCCCTGTCCCCAAGAATTCATCTACCCGGCAAGGGGAGGGGAGGGAAGGGAAGACTCAGAGACAGATGCAGAAATAACTCATTCAGTTCTCGCTAAATTGGCAGCTGGGTGAGCAGGAGAACAAGAACAGAACATCCCTGAAGGTGGGAGAGGCTTGGAGAAGTTCAGTCATTTGCTTTAGGGACAGAGAAGTCTGGGACAACCCTGCGATTCTAAGCTGGGAATGATCCAGAGCCTGTCTGGAACGTAGAAGAGAAAGAAGCGGGTATAAAATGGAGAAAGAGAGAGATTTAAATCCTTGATCTGGCACTTTTTCCTACTGGGAAAACAAAAATATGTTCAATTTTAGAGAAATGAGAAAGAGAGAGGAGGGAGACAAAAGCGCCTACTGTATGATTGCTTCGGCGGCTATAAATAACTGTCCCCAAAGAAAACATCTGCCAGGATGCATTCCCTTCCAGAGCAAAGAATTGCGCCCCCAGTCCATGTTGATATTTAAGCGACTCGGAGGGATGTGGGAGGGCGAGGGGCCAGGGGCAGCAAGTGGATCAGTGTAACATGGAGATCTGGCCTCCTTTCCCCCAAAAGCAATAAAACGTGCAGGCGAGGAGGGCTGTAAATCTGGATGATGATAATATCCGTCCTCGCAAAAGCAACATGTTTATTTATCATGTTTGTGGGTTTACTATCGCTCCTCAAATTTACAGTCTGCAATCTGCCTGCGTGCAACGGGAGAGACTCAGAAATGAGGACAGCCCCGGCAGAATGCGGAGGAGGAAGAAATGATAAAATATTTATCCCCTCGCCCCACTCCCACCCCTTGGCTGCCTTAAATCCAATTTCAAACAAAGGTGGTGATTTATCTGAGCGGGGCCTTGCAGCTCTTTCGGGCCGCCAACAGCTAATTGAAACGAGCAGTTATTACGGAAGGAAATGTGTTGCGACAAAATGATGTTAGTGGGTTCTAGAATCATTTGCTGAACAATGATGGGAATGGATAGTCGGCCGAGAGTGACAGAGAGGGTAGCACTTGGTGGTGACCAGATTTCTGTGCACCCTCAAGCGGAGGACAAAAGGGAAGAGAGAAATTCCTTTCTGAGATGGGAGTTAGGGACCCAACCCATAACACAGTTACCTGGGCTTCCTGAGGTTTAGCCTGCCCAGGCTTAGCTCAGATCTTCTGAATCAGATGTTCCAAAAGATGGGGCCAGGGGTCCACCTGTGTCTTCCAAAGCTCACCAGGTACAGGGACCCCTGCAGTAAGAAGGGGATGGGACTGATGCTATGGGCTAACTCTGAGGCAAGCTGTGTGTTGTTGACCCAAACCATCTGGCCCAAACCATCATCACAACAGGAGAGGACAGAGGATTATCACCATCACCCAAACCTTTCCATGCATTACAATCCATGCCTCCTTAAAACTAACTCAATATCTGGCACACAGTAAGTGCTAGGTAAATGCCTGTTGATTGTCTCAATAAGTGAATATTGAGATTCACCTTTTAACAGATATTGAGAGAAGAGCTAGAGTCACCAGCCAAAGCTGACTTGAGTTTGTCCCTTAGTGGCCCTGAAGTTTATCTCCAGCAAGATTGAATGTTTTCTATTCTCTCACCCCACTTAGACTCCCACAGCCAATAAATGGTGTGTGCAGTTCACTCTCCTGGTCCTCAAGACCCAACTGTACACATCTCTTCCCAAATTCACAGGAAGTGATGTCACATGGTGTGTTACTCAAACTACCAGAGACGAAGGAGGAGGAAAGAGGAAAGACGTTCTTCGGCTCACAGCTTTAGAGGGTTCAGTCCATGACTGGCTGCTTTGAGGCCTGTGGTGAGGCCGAAATATCATGATACAGAGCATGTGGTGGTGGTGGGGTTACAAAAAGCCCCTTCCCCAAAACTCATTAATAGATGAATCCATAAATAGATGAATCCATTGATGGGGTCAGAGCCCTTGCGATCCGGTCACCCCTCAAATGCCGCACCTCCAAACACCGCTGCACTGGGGACTAAACCTTGAACACATGAGCTATTTTATTTTTATGTTTATTTGTATTTGTATGTGTTTACAATACGAGTGATTACGATCCAAACCATAACACATGGGTAGCTTGGAAGTGACCATGGTGGGAATATTTATACTGCAGAAAGAATAGCAAATGCTACAAATCAATTTTGGTTTTGGTTTTGTTTTGTTTTTGTTTTTGAGAAGCAGCTGCTAAGTACTTGCCAGCACACTACTGCCCATCCAGCACACCCCCACACACCATCCTGTTTCTTGTCTGTACTCATACTGTGCCCGTGGCTTGGAAAGCTTTCATCTGGCTTATTTCTTGGCCTCCTTAGGACTTGGTTCAGGCTCATCCTTTCTGAGGCAACCTACCATAATGACAAAGAAAAAGCTTAGTTTTTTCCTCTACCCAACTTAATCACAGTTCTGAATGTGACAATTATGATGTCTTGAGATGGGAAGAGAGAGACAGACAGACAGACAGACAGACAGAGAGACAGAGAGACAGAGAGAGAGAGGCACACATGCAAGCACAAACTTATATGTTGCCCCAATAGGGTGAAAACCAAGTCTTCATCTCCAGATTCCCATATATCTCCTAGCACAGACTAGGAGATGTGGAAGTTTTCATATAATGACAGAACAAATACACCAACTATACTCACCACTGTTCCCCAACTGTTTGGTTCTCACAAACTCGGGAGTCAGTGGATAGAAGGATCCGCCTACCTACACACTGGCCAAGAAGAAATGGAAGTGAGAAATTATAGTCATGGTGATTCTGGTAAGGAGACACTAAATACTATGTCCTAGCATTATGCCAAGAATTTCACATGTATATCATCCCCAAATCATAACCAGAACGCTAAGACACAGGGATTCATTCTTCCCATTTTATAGTCATGGAAACCAAGACTTAGGTGAAATACCATATCCAAGATCACACAGCTTTGAAAGGATATAACTGGTCTGAGAACCAAGTAGTCTGGTTTCAGAGTCCCTGCATTTAACCATTGTGCTGCATCCTAGGGGAAGGACTTAATCCAGAGCCAGGAAGAAAGGAGTGGGTCTGGAAAGATACCAGGCAGGGCTGCAAGGAGGAAGCATCTAGCAAGGAACAGACTGTTTTTCGGAATACGAGATGAGGGAAGAAAACAAATCATACAAAGAATTGGCTGTCCTGGGAATATTTAGACCCCTGAGGACCTAATTTAAGAAGTTAGAAAAAATCTAACATAATTTAGATTTTTTGGTTTCCAAATTAAGGCAGTGGGTCCTATCCTCAGTCAAAACCAACCTGAAATGTTAATTCAGTGGTGGAGAACTTATGGCACACATGCTACCATAGGCTGCTTGTATTGTTCAAAGTTCTACAAGGTTCACCATCACTGCCCTAATCTCTACACAGTGATCCTCAACTAAGCATGGCTTTACGTCTCAGGGAACTTTTAGCAATATCTGGAACTGTTTTTTCTTTTCACCACTGGGAGGGAGACGTTGGTGGCATTGAGTGGGCAGAGGCCAGGGATGCTACTCAACGTCCTACAATGCACACAACCCAAGGGGTGAGATGAGATGGAGACCAGCCCCCCAGAATGATACAGGCTGGGAGTTGGTGGTCCAGGCACCTTTGAGCTCTTAGCTGCAAGATTAGTTCACAGGTTCTCATGACAACTGCCAAGCAATGATCTTTTATTCCACAACTCAATGGTTTTCTCTAAATCCCTGTCTCCACTCACACCACACCACACAGACAAAGAGGCAGTATCTTCCTAGGCAGAAACGGTACAGGAGAAGGGAGCATGGACCAAGACCCTTCCATTGTGACAATGGGAGCAGGAAATTTGGGGAAAGGCAGAGAGGGGCTTAACACTACAAAGGTCCAATGATCAGACACAGAAGGCACTGGGAAGGGAAGAAGTGTTTTCAGGCCAGCTTAGAAATCTGATGAAAGGCATAAATTGCCCCCAGAAAAATGTGCGCATGTGCACAGAGTTTGATGTATGGTTTCAAGAAACATTAATACCCCTGGGTCCTAAATGAGGAAATTAGAAATCATTGAATCCAGTGGCTCCCAAATTAGGGCAGTAGATCTTTATCTTCAGTCAAAACCAAATGTGAGGGCTAGGGATATTGCTCAGCGGCATAAGTGCTTGCCTGGCAAGCCTGAGGTCATGAGTTTGATTCCCGGTACAAAAAAAAAAAAAAGTGAAATATTGACCTCTAATACAATGGCTGTCAATCAGGCATTGTTTTGTACTCCAGGAGATCTTTAGAAAAGTCTGGAGATATTTTGGGTCTTCAGAACTAGGGGAGAGGAGGTGCTCTTGGCCTGTAGTGGGTAAAGAGTAGAAATCCACTCAACATCCTACCCTGCAAATAATAACCCACCACAACAAAGTATGGTTGGATCCCAAATGTCCATAGTGCCAAGGTTGAGAAACCCTAGTGTAATATAATAAAGGGAGCTGCTCAAGTGGTGAAGTAACTGGGAAGCAGGCATGGAGCCCCTCTAGCATCACACAAACCTGATTTAGATTTGACTCAGCTAGGTGGCCTAGAGTCACCTGCCACACATCTTTGAGCTGTACTTTCCTCAGTTTTGAAATGGAGGAGGTCATCACGGAATTTAACTTCTGGGCTGATTGTACTATGTACAGAGGGGAATAAAACAGCAAAGCACTGTTAGCAGTAGTACACTTGTGCCTCAGTTTATGAACGTAATTTTTCTTATGATTTTGGAGAAGGTGGCTGTGCTTATGTGGGGAAGATGGCCATGGTCATATTTGTCACCCTATTCTGAGTTTGTGAATGGAAACAAAATTTTGCTGAATGCTTTTGTTTGTGAACTGAATTGTTTGCACATGGAAGCATTTGTGAACTGAGGTATTACTGTATTATTATTATTAGTAGTAGTAGTAATAGTCTTGTGGAAGATGTCACAAACAAGACAATCAGTTCCTAAATAACTCAGAGAAATATTTATGACTGGCTAACTTGAGGGATCAAGGACATGATTAAGCTGAGAAATACCTTGTCAAGCTATCGTATTAAAGTGATTGGCTAGTTTTTTCCTACAGTTTATAAACTAACCCTAACATGTGTGAACTTCTCCCAACAGTCAGGGCAGTCCTGTCACAGGAATACCTTGAAGAAGCCAGACAACCACACCCAAGGATGTTGGGTTTGTATAAAATTCCACCTTATAATTATCTAGCTATATTTCCTATTATCACCTGTTCAGAGCCCAGCACTCATCTTCAGAGTGAATCTCAATTTAAGAAATTTAAGATATTTGCCCATTTTTGCTTGGGATCCCCTAAAAGCAGAAAACTAGGCAAGAATGTGTGTACAGGTCATAATTAAGAGATGACCTTGGGGAGCACAAGTAGTGACACAAGAAAGAGATAAAAAGCATTGTAAGGTGTAATTTTAAAGATCATGACTATAGGTCATGGCAGTGTGATTCTACCAGGATCTCCTAAAAAGTGTATAAACCTGTCTTAGTCACTTCCCGTGTCACTGTGAAAAAATCCCCACACCCCTGACTTAAAAGAAGAGAGGTTTATTTTGGCTCATGTTTTATAAATTTAAATACATAATTAGCAGGCTCAAACACAGAAACTGTATGGCCTAGGCAGAGGAAAGTTGCTCACCTCACGACAGCAAGGAAGCAGAGAGAATGCAGGGAGCCTGGGAAGGAGACACACACTTCCAGGTAATGCCCCCAGTGACCCACCTCTTCTAACCAAATGCTGGCCCCTAATATCAAATTTAACTATAGTGCTCCCATGATTCAATTAGCTTTCAAAAAGCTCTACCCATGAGCATATGAGGTTTGGGGCTATGTCTAGATATAATCTGTAACAAGACTGCTGTCAGAATCATCTGCTAGAAGAGATAAGAGTTTCTATCAGCTCTCTACCTTCATTTGTTGAGAATTGCCCATGGGTCTAAGCTGGTAACCTCCCTTGCAGGAGCTTCAGCAAGGTACAACAGAAGTTTAAGACACTGGAGAGGCCCAGGATCAAAATCATGGTTCATGACATATGCTTGACATGAAAGAAGAAGTGAGTGGGAGAAATCATTGAAATCGGAAGTTGACAGGTGCAAGTTCAAGCGCAGATGGACTGTTATACCAGATGCTATTACAGGCACATAATTCCTGGGGTTCTTCCTGGGCTCAAGTCTCACTTTTCCCAACTATGAAACTCCAAATTTCAGTTTTCTTCTTACATAGAAACAGTGATATCTGTTTCACAGAGCTGTTGGGAGAATGGGGTGAGCTTATGTTTGTAAAGTACCTGGCAATCATATTGTGTCATGTAAATACACTATTACAAACTGTAGGTTCTCAGTAAACAGGAGCAACACCCTTATACTTTCATTAACCTGTTTGCCACAATTTATGCCAAGTACTGGATAAACTTACAGGAAATGAAGGCTGGCAACTCTGCTGGTCAGCTTTTTGTTACTGTGAGAAAATACCTGACATAAATAACTTGTAAAGAGGAAAGGTTTGTGCTGGCTAACGGTTGCAGAGGCATCAGTTCATGGCCACTTGGCCCTGTTGATTTGGGCTTGTGGTGGTGCAGAACATCATGGTGGGAGTATATAGAGGAGGAGGCCACTCACCTCATGACAGCTGAGGAGGAAAGAGAGATAGGAGAGAGCTGGGATCTCAATATTCCTTCAAGGCCATGCCCCCAATAACCTAACCTCCTTCCACTAGGCCTTACCTCTTAAATGTTCCACCGTCTCCCAGTAGCACCACAAGCTGGAGACCACGCCTTTGGAGGATACTTCCAAAACAATAAACAGATTGGCAGGAAAGGAGGGTAAATGATCTTCCATTAGAAGATCTCTTCAGGGTAATCCCCAGGTTCCTGTCAATGGTTCATATTTGGTGCAAGTTCCAATGATATTGTTCATCTCATGAAGACAAAAATCTTTTAAACTTTTTTTCCAAGCAGAAAAGCCAGCAGAGCATCTTCGCTAGATCATACAACTCCAATAGCCAAAGGACTCAGATGAACATCACAAATAGGTTAAGTGCACACAATTCCACATACTGAACACATAAATACACACACACATGAATTCTTCATTTCCACAGAGAAGTAGATTTTCCTCCTGTAGTTTTCTTGAAACATGGAGCTTTCACCAACTTTGTTAATTGTCACACTTTTAATAGAGATGTGCCAAGAAGTATTTCTCTACTCCAAGAAAAATATACAGGCATTGTATCAAGTGGCAGCTGACTGTGTTGAGGAGGCGAAAGAGAGTGTTGGAGACTGTGATTAACTGGAGATACTGTCTCAGTGACATCACAATAAATGAAACAGGGTACTCAAAGAATCAGTCCTACTGAAATAAGCCTAAGCACATGAAGACTGACAAGATCAGTTTTTTTGGAGCTCTGGAATTTAATCCAAAACATATATCAACCTGGGAAATGTTTAATGAAATAAAGAAAAACTGAATTTCAGCATCTAAGAAAATCTCCATCAGGTCACTGGCTTATCACTAAAACGATGGAGCAGGAACCACACATGACAAAGAATACAAT
Source organism: Chinchilla lanigera (assembly GCF_000276665.1). Lineage (NCBI taxonomy): Eukaryota > Metazoa > Chordata > Mammalia > Rodentia > Chinchillidae > Chinchilla > Chinchilla lanigera. The sequence continues at coordinate 9,560,665 of NW_004955455.1, forward strand.
CTGTGCAAAAAGAATTTGGAAAAGTCAGTAGGCAGACAGTCTCAGCCACCCCACCAGCCAAATCAACAATAGCAATTTCTGGGAAAGGGAGAGAATATGATTTCCAGAGTTATAGATTATAATATGCAAAATGACCAGTTTTCACAAGGCATGCAAAGCAGTGGGAAAAACAAATATGCCACGTTCAAAGGGGAGAAAAATAAGTTGACAAAAATCATCCTCGAGGAAGCCTAGATATTGGCCTTACTTGACAGCAACCTTAAATTAACAGTCCCAACTATGTCTAAGGAGTTCAAGGAAACCATGAACAAGGGAATCAGGAAAATGATGTATGGACTAAATGAGCAAAAACATAGAAACTATATAAAGGACCTGGCTAGAATTTCAGGACATAACAGGTACAATAAAATGTGCAATAACTGAAATGAAAATTCCACTACTAGTGTTCCTAAGCAGATTTGAACAGGAAAAAGAAGAATCATTGAATTTGAATTCTTTTTTTAAAAAAATAGCACTAACTAGTCTGGGGAATAGAAGAAAAAAAGTGAAGAAAAGTGAATAAAGTCTACAGAACCTGGACAACACCATCAGGTACAACAACATGAATTATGGTAGTCTCACAAAGAGAGGAGAGAGAAATAGAAAACATAGTCAAAGAAATAATGGACAAAACTTTCTAAATTTGATGAAATACATGAATTTACACATCCAAGGTATTCAATGAACTCCTTGCAGAATGAATCCAAAGAACTTGCATCCATCATATCATAATCAGATGGCCAAAAACAAAAAGAATCTTGCAAACACAAGATAAGTGACTCACCACATACAAGGAATTCCTAATAAGATTAACGGCCAACTTCTCATTAGAAAACATGGGAACCAGAAGGCAGTGGGATAGCATGTTCAAAGCCCTAAAATTAAAAAAAAAAAAAAAAAAACAAAAAAAAACACAACTTGTCAAGCAATAATTCTACATCCAGAGAGTACCCTTCAAAAATGTGGGAGAAATGAAAACAGTGCTTAGGATCTGCAGGTAGAACATGGACAGCTCATCTCTATTCCACTGGGCACCACCTGGGAGCTGGAATCTCCCGAATCCTCACCCATCAGTGGCCTGAAACATCTGGGCCATCTCTCTCTCTCTGTCCCCAGGTAGTCTCCCTTATAGTCTTTCCATCATGTAAGCTTCAGACAAGCACCTCCTACTGGTAGTCAAGATCCCAAGGCATGTGCGCCAAGAGGTAAGAAGGCAGGTGGAGCTGTATTCCTTTGTAAGACCTAGCCCCTGAAGCCACTGAGTCACAGCCCCACCCAGACCAAGGGGAGGGAACATAACCCTACTTTTGATGGGGAACTATGGACATCTCATTGTACAAGTAGTGGGTGGGGTGGAAGCATCCATTAGTTTCTACCTGCAGGATTGACTGTGGCCTTACCAATTAGTCAGTTTAGCATCTCTGAGTAATACAGTCTGTCCTGTTGGCAGAAGGAGAATAGACTTTGGGGGTAACTGCTCCTGGGCTTGCCCTTGGTACAACTTCCTGTGATTAGCTTCAAGGTGCCATGGAAGAATGGTCATGGGAATCAAAGGTGGAGGAGACTTTGAAGTAGTGGCCAGTTTCCAGGTGCTAGGTGACATCGGGATGCCCATCTGGATATACTTTCCTGCTTCTTCTCTCTGTCCTCTCCATCCTCAGCACACCTGTGGGAGTTGCACCATATGGTCCCTGTCCAGATTAACCACGTAGAAGAGCTAGCAGGAAGCCAGGGCCAGGTGGAGAAGGAGCTGGGGACCCTTGTTCTGCTGACCCTTCCTCTCACATGGCCATATGCTGGCTCTGCTCTGGATGACAGCACTGCTTCTACTTGTCTGCAGAGTTCTCTCCTTCCAGGTTCCAGACCCGGCTTTGAACCTGGAAACCATAACAGCTTCTTGGGTACCAGCCCCACCCTATGCTGCGGGCCCCTCACACCCTGGTGACACCTCCATGAATATTCCTCCATGACTTATTCCAGTGACTTACTAGGATGCTGTCTAACACAAATTGAGGCCAGTATGCATCATTTCTAGTTATTGGCTGCCTGTCCAGTACCATTTACTCATCTAGTCCCTCGTTTATCCATCTTTTGTTCACTAGCTTGCTCACTCATTACCGGGCTTTGGGGTACTGGAGTCTCCTTCCACAAACGGCTCCTAGGTTCTTTTCATCCAAAGCAAAGAACTAATCCAGACAAGGTCAGATGGTAGCAAGGTTTTATGTGTACTAAAGGCAGGAAGAGAAACAGGCTCTGCAGAGTAAGTCTGGCCAAGTAAAAGCAGGAAATAAACACACTCCACAGGACAGGAGCAGGCTACTCTGAGAGAACACAGCAGTGGAGAGCTCAGTGGGCCTCCCCTTTTGTATTATCCACTCTTCAGACTGGCATCAGGTCTAGGCCATCCTATCCAAAAAAAAAAAAAAAACAAAAATCTCAAATTCTCCCGAGAAGGCCATGTGCAGGGCTTTGGGGAGTGTTTTGTGCATGTGTCCTGGGATTCTGTAATGAGCAGGTCACACCTGCTTCCCCAGCCAGTCTGCCACATCCTACTCCCCTGCCTCACACTGCTTGGCAAATCCCCAACTCTTAAACTGTTCCCCACAGTCCCTCTCTCCCTCACCCGTGAGTTCCATTCATCCCGCACACCCCATACCCATGTCCAGTTTTCTGCCTCGGAGCAAGCCTGCCCGGTGAAGCCTGAACCACAGCGTGGCTTTATCAGCTGTTCCTCCTCCATCCTAAACCCATGTCTTTTCATCTCTCTAATCATTCAACTGCACTGTGTGTCTGAAATACCACACCTAAGCAAGGCCCCACTACCTTCAAGCTTCAGTCCCCGCTTCTGAACATCTGCAGGGTGATGCCCTCAGGACTGAGTGCACTGGACAGGGATACTTGCAGCATATGAGGACTTGGAATTACAAACCCACCCACTAAGGAAGAAGGGGGCCCTCGTGCATATTTCACCCTACTTCTCCTGTTGTCAAAACTACTGGCCACGCCAGGCATCCTGAGCCAGGGCTCGAGGGAGACTGACCCAGGAGAAGCCTCACTTCCTCCCTGGGCATTCCGGAAAGGCTGGCCTCCTGCCCTTCCCTCTCCTCTCAGGGCTGTGGAAAATTCTTAATTAATAAACATGCCTTTAAAGCAAGCTGATGTTAAAGAGTCATGTTTAAGTGCTAATTATTGTTATCATAGGCCATTTTCCACCTAATTAAATGCATGGATTAGACCATTGTTAGCTAATTCCCAAAGAGAAAGCAGGGCCCTCAGGTTTTAAGCTTGCATCTTTCCCCAGAAGTTGGCCTGGTTTGCAAATCCTTGCAGGACCCAGTGGAGTGGTCCTGTGAAAAGAAAATGGACTTCGCCTTCATCTTCCAGATTTCAAGTCCCAGCTCTGTGACTCCTCAGTGGTGTGATCTTCAGAATATGGCTTTATGTCACCCCAAAAAATCTAGAAAAAGTGACAAATATCTGTGGAGTGTCTGACTCATTAAAGGCATTTAATCATTATTGTTAGTAGTGTTACATCCTCCACTGTGGGTTTAGTATTTTATTTTGTTTTGGCCTTTTTGTCAGTTTTATTGAAGTATATTTTATATACAACTAATGTATTAGTCAGCTTCTCATTACTACAATGAAATAATTGGGGCAATTAACTTATAAAGAAAAAAGATTATGTTTAATTCTGGTTCTGGAGGTTCCAGCCTTTAGATTGGGCAGCCTCAGTGCTTTGGGTCATTGGCAAGGAGGGCACATCATGGCAGGTCCACAAGGAAGAGCAAACCATTTACATCATGAGCCAGGTAGTAGAGAGAGACAAAGACTAGAGTCCTGTGATCCCCTTCCAGGCAATGTCCGCAATGACCTAAGGACCTCCTACTGGGCTCCACCTGTCAGTTTCCCCCATTTCTCAGTAGTGCTACCCTGGGGACCACACCTTTAACTCACGAGCATTTGGGAGACATGTGACATCTAAACTGTACAAACAAAATTTGCCAATTTCAGGTATACAATTCAACCAGTTTTAACAGTCATGTTACAGTCATGTGACCAACTTCACTATGCTACAGAACGTGGTGATTGTTTCCCAAGTTCTTCCAAACCCTATCCAGTTGATCTCCTCCCTCTATCCCCTTGGACCTGGCAACAACCATCTGCTTTCTATCATTCTAGTTTTACCTCTTCTAGAATTTCATACAAACAGAATCATACACAGAACGTTGTTCCTTTTCATTAGCATGATGCTTTTATGATTTGTTCATGGCATTGTATATATTTGCAGTTCCTTCTCATTGCTGAGTAGCACCATCGTCTGGATGTACCATATGTTAAACCATTCACCAACTGATGGAGGTCTGAAATATTTCTAGCTCTGAGTTGTGGTCCATACCACTCCTTGTATGAATATATTTTCATTCTCACTGAGGAGTGAAATCGCTGGGTCACAAACTCAGTGTATGTATAACTCTATAAAAGAACTGACAAACTGTTTCCCAAGGAGACTTGTCCTAGTTACTTTTTAATCACGGAGAAAAAATACCCAACCATGTACAGGAGGAGAGGTTTATTTTGGCTCACAGTTTTAGTCCATGGTTGGCCAGCTCCAAGGCAGAAATTGGATGACAGAGGGATAAGGTAGAAGAAAATGGGCTCCACTCATGGTGGCCAGGAAGCTGAGAAGGAAGGGAGGAGCCAGGGACAAGAATACACCTTCCGGGTCATTCCCCAGGGGCCCACCTCCAGCCAAGCTGCATCTCCTAACAGCACATTCAGCTGCTGAACTCCTCAATACATGAAACTGTTACTGAGAACAGCACCTCCATGATCCAACAACCTCCAAAAACATGAGATATTTGGGGGACATGCAGTCTAAATCACAGGGCTGTACCATTTTGCATTTGCACCTGCTATGGTCTAGGGGTCCAGTTGTCCGTGTTCTTACCAACACTGGTGTTATAGTCTGTTCCTTTTCAGATAATCTAGTGGATATGAGTGGTGTCTTATGGTTTAAATTTGCATTTCATTGACAATGAATGACAGCATACATCTTCGCATGTGTTTAGCTTGTAGCTCTACGTTTTCTTCAGTGAAGAGTCCATTCAAATGTTCTGTCGGTTCTCTAAATGGGTTGTTTGTCTTATCAATGGGTTGTAACATTCTTTATATATTCTGATGGTAATTGCTTTACTGAATATACACATTTGTCTCAAGCCAGTGGCTTATCTTTCAATTTTTTTAAACAAATTCTTTTGAAGAGAAAAATCTTGTTCCTTTAAACAAAGTTCAATTTCTCAGTTTAATTTGTGGGGATTTTTGTTTACTTATGAAATCTTTACTTAAATTCCACATGTTCTTGTGAACCCAGGCACACAAAGACTTCTTAATTACTAGTTTCTTCCAAGGACATCTTTGGCTACTTCCTCCGACCCTCACCCACTTCCCCAATTTCTCCTCCTCTTCCTGGCTTCATGCTTTATGTTTTCTGCCTCTCCACCCTTCCTTATCTTCACTTTCAAAACATATCTGCCCTCTGTCTTGTTGCGTCTCCAGTTTGTGGATGGCTTGCATATCTGTTTCTAGAAGACACCTCTGTTCTTAGTTAGATTTCTTCTCAGTGAGATGTGCAGCAACCAATACCACCCACAAACTACTATGTCCATGGAAGCATTTTCCCTCTCCATCGCAGAAATGGGTAGGAACCACTATGATTGTCTCCTGAAGCTAAAATTATACCACACATGTGGTTGTCTCTAAGTAAGGCCAGACTCTAGTTGGGAATCAGCATAAAGTCAGTAGAAGGCATAGTATTGGCAAACTAGACTAAAGGTAGTCAGTGTTGACTTATGGCACTACAGTGTCTCCAGACTAGATTCCATCATCCATGTGCTGTATCTAACTCATTGGGTGTTCTAGAAGCACTTGATCTTATTGCCTTCATTGTGTACCAGTCTAGAAGTTCAAGAGGTCCTATTCAACCCAGCTAGTCCTCTTCTGGGTATTTTTCAGAAGAATTGAAAATATCATACCACAGCGATATATGTGCAACCATGTTTATAGCAGCACAATTTGTCATAGCTAAATCTTGGAAACAACCCAAATGCCTGTCAACCAAGGAATGGATTAAAAATGATGTAGTATTTTTATACAATGGAGTATTACTCAGCTATAAAGAAGGATAAACTGAAGGCATTTATAGGTAAATGGATGCAACTAGAGACCACACTTATAAATGAAGTAAGTCAGACTTGCATGTGCAAACATTGTATTGTCTCCCTAATGTAAGAAACTGAAAGAATACATAAGATCCAAAAGGGACAATAGATATTGTGAGAGGGAAAGAAACTGCTCAAAAGGAAAAACAACTGGGACAGGGGAAAGGAGAAAAGAAGGAAGGAAAAATATATGTGTACATACACAAGATAGTTAAGATAATTGTACTACTAATTTCTATTAGTTCATTGAAAAGAAGTTAGTGCTTATATTGTTTGATCAATTTTGCATGCCTATATCTGGTAATCTGAGCAACTACTTTGAAGATAACAATATGCAATATAATAACCTTTGTTAATTTCCTATCATCTTATTTTAAAATTCTGTATCATTTTTACTGGTTTTTAAAATTCCCTTTAAAATAAAAAATAAATAAATTAAATGAGACTATTTTAGGTTAATTCTTCCTTTGATGGCTCCTGACATATTCAGAAGATGTATTCCTTGTTTCACACTGTGCATAAGGAAAATGAGTAGTAGCAGTGTGGCTAAATGACTCACCTAGGGTCAGATGGTTAGTTTTTGGAATTCTATGGTGCACTTATGTTAAGTGGGCACTGTTTAATTCTTTTCCACTTGTTGTTCTATCTGTATCGGTCAGCTATTACTTTGAAAAAGCTCCACAGCAAACCCTGTAAAATTAGTGATTTAAAATGACAATTGTGTGTTCTTGCGGGTCTACATATGAGTTGCAACATAATAAGGTTGAATGGGACTTTATTATTCGGACTGAAAGTTGAGGTCAAATTTCTTCCATGTAAGTTTGATTCTAGGGCCCAAGCTAGAGAGGCAGCAACCATCTGGAGAAAGCTTTATTCATGGAGATGGTAGATACACACAAGAGAATGTCTAAGCACGTTTGTAGCCTCTGCTTACATCCCTTCTGCTAACAACCCATAGACTAAGCAAGTCACGTGGCCAAGTCCAATGTCAAGAAGTGAGGAAGTGGATTCTGATTCGGGGAGAATGAGCTGCTACTGGTAAATCCTATGAAAGGAAAACAAATAGGGTTGAAGAATTTGAGCAAGTCTGCTGGGTGTGATGGCACATGCCTGTATTCCCAGCACTTTGGAAGATTGAGGCAGGAAGCTCACAAGTGCAAGCCCAGCCTGGGCAACTTAGCAACTTAGTGAAGTCCTGTCTCAAAATAAAAAATGAAGGAACAGGGGGTTTAGCTCAGTGTAAAGGCCTTGGTTTCAATCTACAGGAAGGAAAGAAGGAGTCAGAGATCATCATGAACCTAAAACAACATTTAATTTTATAACTCTAAGAGTTAGTTATTATTATTTTTTCCTGTTTTACTGATGAAACAGAGACTTGAGTTATACAGATAATGAGAAAGCAATGGAGATAGACCTAGGCATTCTAACCCCAGACTCCAGCTCCCTATAACTTAGTCAATTCTTGGCCAAATGCTGCTCTATCCAGAAGAAAATCAAGCAACAGATTTCTCCTCCACCAACTGTGTAATGGACGTACCACATCTAGTGTCGCCAGTTCTGTCCATGGTTCTGAAAAATCGTTGCTGTTGAGACAACATACTCTGGAGACTGATTTCAACGCAACTGTCCTGGGAATTTTGTTCTATTTGAAGAAAGAGAACAAGAAAGATGTGAAAATATCAGATCACAAGTGCACAGAGGCTAACAATCTCCTTTAAATACTGATTAGGCAATAATTTTTTGGTACAAAATTTTCAAGTTATAGCAGCTTCCAGGAAAACAAAAAACCACTTGTAAGCATGACTAGAAAATCAGATAACTAAGGAAGAGTGGAAAGTGTACATTTTCAGTGGCAGAGAGCCATTTTGGGTGGCCACACCAATAAAAAAGTTCTGGAGGGTTGGAGGGTAAACCAGGCACTGCACAGGCAAACAGGGCATAATTGCTGTGGTGGCCTCTGTTAGTTATACAAACATACTTGGTGTTTTCTTTTTGTCTTGATGCAATTTATATGTTGTGGGGCAAGTAGGGTCATGACTTAAGTGCCACTATTTATGCAGCTGATTTCATGGGTACTTGATGGTCTTTTCACCTTTCTGTTACAACCCTCCCCTTCAATCTGGACAATTTGGGTTGGGTGCACAAGCTTCTTGATTATCTGAATGCAGTGCTCCTGATCTATGCTTACATTGGCAGATAGCACCCTGGTGTAGTGGCACACACTTATACTTCCAGCTCCCTGGGAAGCTGAGGAAGAAAGACTGCAAGCTTGAGTGCACCCTGGGCAACTTAGCAAGACCTTGTCTCAAAGTTTTCAAAAGGGCTAGGAATGTGGCTCAGGGTGAAAAGCCTTAGATTCAATCTCAAGTACCACCAAAAAAGTGTTTAAAATATTTTGAGACACAAGTAGTAAGAATATCTGATTCATAGTACCTTAAGCAATAGATACAATCTCACTTAATAAGAAGACTGGAAGTAGACAGTATGCTAAGGGCCCTCTCTGTCTCACTCATCAACTTAGTGATGCCACTCACTGGAATTCATGCTTGTTGCCTCGTATCCTCAATATAGCTTCCATAGCCCTGGATACTGATACCTGTATTTGAGGTAGGAAGGAAGTGGAGAGGGGTTGGATGCCAACCCCTCCTCTTCTTATGCCTGCCTCTTAATCAGAAAGCAGATTATCTTTTTCCACAATTACATCCTCTCTTCTGTGAAGGAGGCTGAAAGAGCAAATACAGTTAGCCCTCCATACCCATGGGTTCCACACCCATAGATTCAAACAACTGCAGATCAAAAATAACCCCCAAATGAACACTGTCTTTACGGAACATGCAGACTACATTTTGTCCTTATTCTTTAAATGGCACAGCGTAACAACTATTTCCACAGCATTTACACTGCTTTGGTATTATGAGGAATCTGGAGATGATTGAGAGCAACAGGGGATGTGCATGTGCCATTTTACAGGGGCGTCTTCAGCATTATCAGATTTTGTAGCCATAGAGGGCTGGGAAACAACCTCCCACGGATATTAATGGCTGAGTACATGTGATAAAGGGAAAAGAATTGGGGCTGGGGATTTAGCTCAGTGGCACAGCGTCTGCCTAGCAAGTGTAAGGTCATGAGTTCGATTCCCAGTACCAGAAAAAAATAAAATAAATAAAACAAATATGAAGGGAAAAGAGATCAACAAGAGAGGCCAGAAGGAGTCAGAATTTAACCCCAGGGACTGGTCGTGTTGCTGCCCCGGCACACAAACACTGTCAGCCAGAAGGGGTCAGGAACGGCCGTGGCACAGCATAGGGGATGTGAAATGTGCTCCCTTTCCATCCCCTCGGCTGTCAGCCACTGCGGGGACCACCCCGCTGCCAAGGTCATGCCCTTCCCACTTCATACCCAAGGACTGACTGATGGGAGGTAGAAGGTCCAGACACCCCGCCCACCTTAGGACAAACCTAGAGCCATTCTGTGTCTTAGTGCGGTCAGCCGAGGCTGACAGTGCAACTGCACCACAGCTTGACCTCACTCTCTGCCCAGTCCTTATTTCTTCCATCCCTTTAATTGGCATTACTCCAGCCAGGCATGGTAGTGCACACCTGTAATCCCAGCACTAAGGAGGCTGAGGCAGGAGGATCACCATGAGTTCAAGGTCAGCTTGAGCTACAACATGAGTTTACAGCCAGCCTGAGCTACATAGAGAGACCCTGTCTCAAGAGAAAAAAAGAGAAGAAAAAAACTGGTGTTGCTCCAAGCACATCTCCCAAAAATGTCCCGCATGCTGAGATCCACCTCAGAGCTAGCCTATCTGGGAACCCAATTTGCAATAAGTAGGCTAACAAATTGTTCCCTACACCAGTTATTAAGGGTTGGGAATTTGCTAGACCAGCTCAGGGGCTGGCAAACATTTTATTCAATGAACCAGTGTAAGAGCAAATGCTTTAGACTTCCTGGCATACAGTCTTGGTCATAACTACCCACTCCAGTCTTTGTAGCTACAAAGAAGCCATAGACGGATGTAAATGAATGGGCATGGCTGTCCACAAATATTTTTATGTGGCCAGGCATGGTGGCACACACCTGTCATCCCAGTACTCAGGAAGCTGAGGCAGGAGGGTCACCATGAGTTCGAGGCCAGCCTGGGCTACATAGTGAGCTCAAGGACAGCCTGAACTACATGGTAAGACCCTGTCTCAAACAACAGCAGCACAAAACAATGTAGCATAGGCAACAGGCTGCCAGCCTCTGGCCTGGCTCAGCTTCACCACTGTACAGTGAGCAAACTGTAAAGGAACAAAATAACAATGTGAGTGGCAACCACATGCTTGAGAGTGGACTTTTTTTCTCAGCACTTGGTATTGAACCCAGGGCCTTCATGTTGAGCTACACCCTCAGCCTTTTTTATTTTTTATTCTGAGGCAGATTCTCATGAAGTTGCTCAGACAGGACTCAAACTTGTGATCTTCCTGCCTCAGCCTCCAAAAGTGCTGGGAAAGTGGGCATTTTGTGTAAATTATCATATGCGACATGAATGAAAACCATATATAAAGCACTAAATAAGTTTCCTTGGACAAACTACGTGTTTAAATTACATTAATCATAGCAGTATGTTTATTGAGCATTTTAAATGGGTAGGTGCTATGCTCAGAGTTATGGATCTGTTTTGTTGTGGGATTTTTTGTGTGTTTGTTTGTTTTTGTTTTTCACTTAACCCTGGAGTCAAGCCTGGCTGTCTCCACCAACCAGATCCCAAATCATTGCCCTGCTTTGATGCAGTGGGAGGTGTGATACCCAGGTTTTCCTAGACCACATCCTTCTTGAGGCAGGGTTGTGAGACACCCCACATGGTGTCTCAGGATGTGCATCCTTATATTCAGGCCATGAAGGGCTCTGAATGGACACAGTCTGGTCCCCAAAAGAGCCTGAAAAACCGTGCCTCACCCAGTGATCACACAGGACCAGCACTCACTGGAAGGATCTCATGGGAGATTATAGTGTCCCAGTTCATCAGTTTCTCTGGAAACTCATGAAGAAGGAAGGAAACTAGGAAGAAGGTAAATATTCAGGGAGAGAAACATTATTTTTATATAAGAAAAGGCTCAAGTACAGCATAGTGTCAAGTGCAACATAGCCAAAGAAATTCAATAAAATTTCTTGGCCCGATGAAAAACATAACTGACCTACCTTGGCTGCTCCATGCCCCAGGATATATGATCCCCCCACAGTCTGCTGAACTCTTGAGGTGTAAGAGCATAGTTTAAAAGATACTTGTAATTCCAGCACTTTGGGAGGCTAGGCAAAAGGATTGAAATTCCAAGTTTAAGTCCAGCTTGGGCAATTTGACAACTTAGTGAGTGCTGTAGTCAGGGTTTTCAAGGGAATAGATGTAATACAGGACACATAATCTACAGAATTATTTTATAATAGTCATCAAAACAGTCAAATGCAGAGTGCAAGAGATCTGGTTCAAGTCCCTGGCTTTGGTCTCAGATCAAATGCCCAAGCCCCAGCCCTGCCTCCTTCCTGTCCATCTTGGGTAGCTCATTTAGTCCTCTGGGCCTCAGCTGCCTCCACAGTGGAAGGAGAGGGTAGTGGTTCCTCTCCTGTGGACCCGGAATATACAGCCAACGGCCTGGATCCCACACCAACGTCCCACATGAGTCCAGCCATAGGCCTAGAGCCCATGACAATGTCTCAGGCAAGTCCATATCAAAGATCTGCACCAGACCAGTGGTGGAAGCTAGAAAATCTGGGCCAGTGGGGTGAAGGAACTGTGCCACAAGGCTGAGGGATCTGTACTGGGGCCAGGAAGCGATCCTCAAGGCTAAGACCAGAGCTCCCCCTAAAAGAACAGCAGCCATCCCCGGAGGACCGGGAGCTCCTCAGAAGAAGGAACAGCTGAGTTCATATCAGCAAAACCAGCCTTGGCAAGCTTCTCCAGGAGCACCAACAGCATACAGTCTCCCCCGGCCCAGTTCTCCTTTTATGTCATTTTGGCAACAAACCTCAGGCAGCCCTTCCACACCCAGAACCACCCTGACTCAGTGATAGGGAGCTTGCCGAGCATGCATGAGGCTCTGGATTTCACTGCAAAAACAAAATCAAACACAATACAGACTTTGGGAGCAGACTGGCTGTCCTCAAATCTTGGCTGCACCCGTTCTCTAATTTCTGCTTCCTTACACTGTGGCTCCAGGACGAGCCCCCAGCTGGATAACCTGGGAACTAGGTAGAAGTGCAAAACCTCAGGCCCTGCCCAGGCCCTGGGAGTCAGAATCCGCGTTCTAACAAGATCCCCAAGAGGCTTGCACTACAGCTGTGTCCCCTCACTTGCAGTTTCATTGTCCATGATTTTGGTTAGCTGTGGCCATCCATGCTCATAAATATCAATACTCACCTTGACTCTCTCAAGAGAGAGATGCCATAGACACAAAATTCTTGTTACAGTAAACTGTTCCATTTTATCATTATTCTTAATCTCTCACTGTGCATAACTTGCAAATTACATTTTATCATAGGTTTGTCTGTGTAGGGGAGACCTGTGCCTTAGAGTTTAGTACTGCTAGGCTTTAAATATGAAGTGTTCTCCCAAAGACTCATACATTGAGGGATTGATTCCCAATCAGCAATATTCAGAGGTGGGGCCTAGAGAAGTGCTTGGATAAAAGCAGTGCTTACCTCATTGGTGGGCTAATCTATTGATGATCTCATAGCTGAATGGCCTGTTAGGAAGTGGGGTGTAGTAGGAGAACATGGATCCCTGGGGGTGTGCTTTTGAAGGGTACATCCTGTCCCTGGCCTCATCCTCTCTAGCGCTGGCTCTTTCCCTCTCTCTCTGTTTCTTGGCTACCATGAGGGAAGCAGCTTTCCTCCACCACGCCCTTCAGCCATGATGCTCTACCTGAAGCCAGCCGACCACAGACTGACACCTCCGAAACCATGCGCCAAAATAAATATTTCCTACTTTAAGTAGTTTATCTCAGGCATTTGTCACAGTGATGAAAAACTGATTCACACAGGTACTATCCATGATTTCAGACACCCACTGAGGGGTATTGAAATGTAGCCCCTGTGTATGAGAGGGGATGACTGTACATTACACATTGGGAACTGCAGATCTAGCCAACTCTCATTAGTCATCCAATCCCATCTCCCCTCAGAAGCCATCCCTGGCCCCTCGGCTGGGCTAAGTGAATCTCCCACTTGCATGTGTCACATTTGCTGGAGGTCACCTCTTTACTTAACTGAGACTTCAGCTAGATTTGGGCTCCCACGTTCCCTCCAACTGGCTCGTGTTACCAGGGGGTGCCATTTTGGTGAACCTCTGGAGTGGCAGACAATTTACCAACAGTTGGTTCTCATATGACACCTACAGGATAAGAGCCACCACCCTCTCCTTCCACTGTGGAGGCAGCTGAGGCCCAGAGGACGAAATGAGTTACCCAAGATGGACAGGAAGGAGGCAGGGCTGGGGCTTGGGTGTTTGATCTGAGACCAAAGCCGGGGACTTGAACCAGTTCTCAAACTGCCTACTGCAGCTGGGGAAAGAGGGTGGGGGAAGGAAAGTGCCGACTCATGTATGTCCGTGTAAGACGTGGACACAGACAATGCAGCGCGCAACTTACTCAGCGGGAAGCCAGTGCTGTATGCAGAATGCTCTGGCGGCTTAGAAGAAGCAGAAAATCTAAAATCTCTAAGAACCCTTTTTTCTTCAGCTCCTCCCGTGGCTTGTGGTCCCCAAGCCAAGCCTCCCCTTAATCCAATTAAAACGGACTTGTTTATGCTTATCAGCTCCTTATTTGGTTTGTTAAAAGTGTGCAAATTACCCAGAGGTCTCTGCATCACCTGAACCAAAAGGCATCAATAAAACTATTAAGTTAAATCCAATTAAATGCAGCTGCTGGAACTTGAGCGTGGTGGAGCAGAACAGGAGGGAGGGAGGGCGGGTGGTATTTTACTGGGATAGAGGAGATCGCATGGCCTAGCTCTGTTCTAGCGTCCTCTGAGTGCAGGTGGGAGAAGGACAAAAAGCCACCATATCCTATGTGCCAGACAGTGAGCCTGTAGTCTACCATTTCATTATAGCAGCTCTGCAAGGTGGCCACTACTGGACCCATTTTGCAGATGAAAGAATGGAGGCTCAGAGAGGTGAGGCAATTATCCAGAATATTACATGGCTAGAAGTGTGATAGGATTTGACTTTCTGCCTCAAATCTTGGGATTTCAGAACCAAAAGGACCCTGAGGGACTGTCTGGCCAAAGACAAAGCCCTGGGTACAACAGTTTGAGTCTCTATACCCATAAAATATCCACAGCCATGCTGGGCTCCTAGGCCTGGGAGAGAAATTAAGGCAATGAGATGCTTCAAGTTGACCACTTGAAGGTAGGTCTGTGTTATATGCTACCTCGGCAGAGCCCCCTCCCTCCCCTGCCCCTTTCCTATTTTTATTTTGTTTTGTTTTATTTTTTTGGTTTTTCTCCGGTACCGGGAACCGAACTCACGACCTTGCGCTTGCCAGGCAGGCGCTTTTGCCTCTGAGCTAAATCCCCAGCCCCCCCTTTCCTATTTTTAGAAGGGAAGGCTGAGGAGCAGAAAGGAGCAGTGACCTCCCCAGTGCTGGGAGCTCTGACCTCCCAGGACAGAGGTAGGACTCGAACACAAGTCTCCCAGCTCCTGAAGAGACATTGCCTTTCAATCCCTGTGCTGCCTCTCCACATTGCAGGTAAGGAAACTGAGGCACTTGCAAATGTAGAAGCCACTTGCCCAGGGTCACTGAGTTCACTGTGGAGCACCAGAGCTTGGCAGCCAGTGTCTTGGGCGCTGTCATTCCTCAGCTGCATTGCTTGGGTGCCAGGCTTGATTTCTCCAGGCACCTGGCCTCTTCTGAAAAATGGGGCTCAAGTTGCCTGTTCTACTGAGTGTTTGGAGCAGGGTGAGGTTCAGCAAGTGAAGCCTGAGTGAGCTAGAAAGCACCGCCTGGAGACCCGCTGCCAGCAGCACCCCACACCGAGCATTCGGGGGAACAACCTGGACATCTGTTCTCACCATCCCTAAAAGCCCCAGGATGAGTTTTACTTCCTGGCAACCCTCAGACCCAGGAGACTCAGACAGCAGATGCCCAGGATTCCAGGCAGCGCTAATCCTATTACACATACATTAAGAGCCTCAGGGGCTTGCACGAAGCACCACCCTTTCCAGGGAGCTTTTCCAACCCCAGCTCCAGCCCATTCCCAGGTTCTCAGAAGTCAGGTAGGCTGCTGCACATAAGTGAGCAGAAAATCATGCACAACTGTGCACAGGAGCCTGAGGACAGCGGCACCAAACCCTCCCAGGGTGAGGTTCTTCCCCCTGCCAGGATCAGCAGCCAGAAGTCAAACAAAGCCATCCTCAGTTCTGTGTCACCTCACCATCTGGGTCACCTTGGGCAAGTGACGTCACCTCTCTGAGCCCCCATTGCTGCATCTGTGAAATGTGGAAAAGATTGTGAATAATGACTGAAGAGTTGTTAATCATGGCCTAATAGTGATCATTACAGCTTTTTCATGCCAATATTTAAGATCCCAAGTACTATGGTGTGAATATTTGAGTCCCCTCCAGACTTCACATTGGAGCATAATCCTCAATGCACCAGGAATAAGAGGTAGGGCCCTCACAAGGGCGTTAGACCAAAGGGGCTCTGTCCTCAGGAAGATATGAATACCCTTGTAAAAGCTTGTGGGGGCAAGTTTGCCTACTCTATCGCTGCTGCCATGTGAGGACGCAGCATCAGTCCCTTCTGCAGGATACAGCAGTATGGCGCCATCTTGAAAGCAGAGAGCAGCCCTCACAAGACTCCAGTCCTGCTGGGACCTTGACCTTGAACTTGCCTGTCTCCAGAACCCAGAGAGGTAAATTTCTGTCCTTTATAAATGTCCAAGTCTCAGGTATTTTGTTATAGGATCACAAACTGTCCAAAACAAGAAGCCTGTTGGGAATATAAGTCAAAAAATAATTGCAATTCGTGACTGTGCTGGAAATTATGAGAGTGCTTTTGACCTATGTCTAGCTGGCCCCAAGTCCATATGTACTGAAGGAAAAATAGGATCTGTTATATAAGAAGAAGGAGGATGTGATATTCTGTTTCTGACATGCCAAAGTGGATCATACAACAGGACTATGGATTCAAGGCAGGCTTGAAGGAGGGTTTTACAACATCCTATTTATTTATTTACTTACTTACTTCTAGTGAAGTCCAATCCTAGGGCCTTGTGCATGCTAGGCAAGTGCTCTATCACTGAGCCTCCTCCAGGTCTCATTTATTCTTTTCAGTTTGCTGAGGCTAAGCCCCAGCTAGAGCGAGGATGCAGCCACCTTCCCCTTGTGACACTGAGGTTCACCACCAGATGATAAGGGGACAGAACAAGGGAAGAGGGAGAGAAAAGCTGCCTCTCTCCTAGAACAGCGGTTGTGGAATGACAACAGAGTAGGAGAAGATTCGGGGCTGGGACAGTGGGCCACACAATAGGTTTGCTTGCTTCCCTCGTCCAGTTTGCCCAGGTACCCCGGGCAGCAGGGCTCTTTGAATGACAGCCACACCTCCCTGACTATCTTGGGCCCTCTTGGTTCTATTATGGAGTTGAAGCCAGCAGGGAAGCCCTCAGGAAAGGAGGAGTGACCTCTAGGCAGGCTGGGATGCAGGATCCTAACAGAAGCCAGATGAGGGCAAAGACAGCTGGGGCACTAGTGTTTGCATGTGGGGGAGTCCAGGTGACTATCAGAGCCCAGAGCAGGATCCTTCCATCCCATCTTGCACCCACACAAACAGCTGGGCAAGCACACCATGAAGGACAGAGGTTTCTAGTTGCCCCACTCTCCTTCACACTCCCCTGAGACCGTAAAGTTATGTCTGCCCTCCATGAACCCAAAACCACCCAGGAGCCAGGGAGGGGCGGGCCAAGGATGAGCCTGAGACTGTCATGTGGACTAAAACTGTACAGCTGGGTTCAATTTGTTTGCTGAGACTGCCATAGTAAAACACACAAGCTAGGTAATGTCAACAGTGGACATTTATAGTCTCACAGTACTAGAGGCAAAAAGTACAAGGTCAAGGTGTCAGTTTCTTTTGAGGCGAGGGAAGGATCTGTCGCAGGCATCTCTTTTCGGCCCGTAGATGGCTATCCTCTCTTTTTACCTCTTCATGTAATCTTCTCCTTGCATATCTGTGTTCAGATTTTCCCTTTCTTATACAGACACCCTGAGTACTGGATTACACCCTAACAACTTCATTTTTATTTAATTCTCTTTGTAAAGTCCCTGTCTCTGAAGAAGGTCACATGCTGAGATACTGGGCTTAGGATGTCCACATATCAAGCCGGGGTGGGGTGGGTATGAGGGGACACAGTTCAACTCAGGACAAGGCTAAAACTTCATTTTTTTAAAAAAAAAAATCTTGTTTTGTTTGCTTTCTACCAATGTGGGGTAGAAGATTTGGGGGAAGTGTTACAAGAAAGACCAGATCATCTACACACAAAGCAATCATATTTTCTTCACATCCTAAGTTGTAGCAAGCATTAAATGTGCAACCCCAATACATAATTTAAGCATATTTGTGTGGTTTCCTGAATCAATGGCCTGGATTAGGCAAGGTCTCCCGAGATAGCAAAGCAAATGTAGTTTAAGAAAAAAAATTACTGCAGTGAGCGCTAGCAATTTTTAAGCACATGGTATTTTTAGGCTCTGTGATAAGCTCTATACATGGATTATTTTGCTGAGTACTCATGCAACCCTACAAGGTATTTCTGTTACAATCTTTATATTATAGGTGAGGAAACTGAGGCTCAGAAAGGAAAAGTTATTTCCCCGATCGGGATCGGTGCCAGAGCCTGTATGTGTGTGACCATTTCCGCCCATCATCTCCCTTCCAAAGCTGGCTGACCTCGGAAAGCTTCCAACAGCTCTTCTCTCTGCTCCGAGTAAAGCAGGGACCTGAGGCTGGGCCAGTGGGCAGAGAGCTCAAGGGAGTCAGGTCTGCTGTCTTCCCAGGGTGTGAGTGTGGGGCTTGAGAGGCTCAGCTCTACTGGAGTGATAACTCACTAAGGAATTACAATTATCATAACAATAAATTTTTCCTAGCAATGAAGAAAACCTCAGTGTCCACCAAGGGAAGGTGGGATAAATAAACTGTACTTTTACTAGGTCTACTAGGCACTCACTTAAATAACCAAGTCGGTATGGAGGTACATTTCAGGTTCTCATTTTTTAAATGAATAAAAATGTTATAGAACAAATCATTTTATCAGAAAGGTATTAAAAGATATAAATACACACACTGGGCTGTAGGTTATAAATGAAAATGATAATATACCTCTGGCAGATCTTGGGATTATAGGTGACTTTTCCTTTCTTTTGTTTATTCATAAGTCCTAATTTTTTGCCAGAGGTCATAAAGAAAAGAGGAGCTAGTCAGGATGGCGCACACCTGGAATCCTGGGCGACAGGAGGATCACAGGTTGGAGCCCAGCTCAAGCTACTTAGTGAAATAAAAGGTGAAGGGGATTGGAAGTATAGCTCAGTGAGAAGCCTCAGGTTCAACAACAGCAACAAAAAAGAATGGGAGGATATCATACTGTCAGGGTATTCTGACTGTCTAAGAAACAAATTCTCCTTAATTTTTAGAAACTGCCCCCATCACTACTGTAATTATACTCAAATCTGTGTATTTGCTTTTCTTCATCATGAGAAAGTGTATTTGAAGACTGGATAGTGGGCCATTGTGTTTTAAAGTACTTCCTATCTTCTCTGTAGGACACAGCCCTATAGTATACGTCTGCCCCTAAACTGCTCCTCTTCTTTGAGAATGAAAGCCTGGTCTTATCTGAATGCCTACTCCTATCCAGTGGGACCCCTGGGTGGATCCTGATGGATCTAAACCAATCCCCTTTCCCAGAAGGTGATTGGTTGGCAGCAGCCATGTGACTGACTTAGTTCTGGCCAAAGGGATGAGAGGACTTCTGCAGGGGGCTTCTGGGAAAGGGTCTGAGGCTGGCCCTTTTGCAACTTTCCAAAAGAAGCAATCTTTTTTTTAACTGATGCCACAGATGACCGTGAAGTCTGACACCAGTAGGCATTTTATGACCAGGAAAGATGCATCTTAGGGACAAAGCCTGTCCTCTGAGGGTGAAACAGTAGAAAGAAGGAAACATTCTGAGCCCTTGATGTCCATGTTCATGTGTTTTTAGTGTTGGAAGGAGCACATATCCATTATTGTTTTGCCATCTTGAGAGTTCATGTTGTCCAGTGCTCCTGACTGATATAATCTTATTTCTTTCCACTTTTGTTTGGTCCATTTCAAACTGTGAGTCCAAAGACAGATTAACTAGCAAGGAATATTAGAACTGCTATTCATGTCATTTATATTCCCAGCCTATTAAGGTGTACAGATTTTCTATTTTTCTGCTTTTCAAGTTTGCATAGATTAATGCATCTGAATCAAAATGTAGAAAAAGATTGAGCCATTGAGGGAATGGGAGATCACACCGTGGAGCAGGAAACAGAGGGGCCAGGCAGAGGCACATTTCATTTCCTACCTTGTCTTACTGCTAATAGGTGGTAGGGCTAGTTTCCCATGGAAGATTTTGGGAGAGGCTTGACTAGACCAATTCTGAGCCTCTTCACATCTAAAATTTAAGACTAACGAAGCTGTTTGCATAAATCTGTTTACACCCATGGAGATTCAGCAACTCAAGGAATCAGAATAGGGTTTATAAACTGGTAACATGGCCATGGAACCCAAGAATCACAAGCCAGTCACACTTTGAATCTAACGGGGTGAAAAGCCAGCTGGCCCCATGGTGGAACAGAAGGAATCAGGAACCCCACCCTCCACTTTTTCTCTATTTTCCTTCAATCTGCTCCATTCCTAGTCCCCTCTAGCACCCACCCACTGGGTTAGGCGGCCTCATTTCTTGCTGCTCTTTCAAAAGAGACAAGAGCTGTTGGACCATATTGATTTCTTTGTTTTGAGAGTTTGGGGATGGGGACCAGGTGTGTCTTGGAACCCAGAATCAATCTCCACTCAGCAACTCCCAGCCAATATGTGATTCTTCTCTCTCAAGCTTCATAACAGAAATCCTTGTTCCCTGTTCTCTACGAATTCCTCAGTATCTATTTTATTTAACTCTGGAAACAGAATACATAGTGAAAGAGAACAAACCGTGAAGTTCTATAGATGTGAATTCAAATCCACTGACTCCTCAGAGCCTAGCACACTGCCTGACACAGTAGGTGCTCAATACACACCCATGGATGGATATCTGTGCAGTTCTGGGAAGCTTACTTGATCCTTCTGTGTATTGTCATCTTCGTCTTCAAAGATTAAGATGGATTAACCATTCGGCCTTGCATGAGGATGAAATAGGATGACTGGTATGGAATTGGCTGTAGCCACTTAGCATCACGACTGAAATCCCATCCCAATCAGTCCTCCCCAGGAGAGCTAACTCAACACCTGAGCAGTGCCTGGGCATTGTAAACTGCCTGCCATTGACTGGGGCCCAAGAACTACTATCAGCCTACAGCTAAGGATGAGAGTCCTCTTTGCCACCTTCCTGCACACGTCCCTACTCCACAGCCCAGGGTCTGGAAGCAAATCGGAAACTTATTCAGTCATCCAGATGCTTGCTTGGACAGTGCCAAATATCTGCGCAGTGGAAACCAGGGCAAAGTTTATCCTGGGTCTGCCTCTCTCAGTGTTAAGCATCTGGACTCCAGAGTTACAGGGCATCAGGGGACTCCCGCATAACTGGCTGTGCTTTTGTGTCGAACAGTGCTATGCCCAACACAGACCTTAGGCCAGTTGATTGCTTCATTCATGATTTTCAAGCAGAATGATAAACACAGGAAGTCTGTGGTCACAGTTGGACCAGCCAAATCTTTAACAGAGTCCTGGTCCGGAAAAGAACTACAGAACAATAGGAGAGGGTAGAAGGCATCTGGTTCCTTTATTTCCAGGCTGCAATCAATCAGAAGCAAGGAAAGGAAGAGGCCAAGGGAATCAGAAGCCTTTAATGAAAACCTCCTTTGTCTGCGAATGCTCCTAATGGCACAAGGAAAAAAACCACAGCTCCTCTACTTCCAAACCAAGTGAGCTGGGGGCCTCAGTTTCCATGTCTGTGAGCTGGGGCAGATCCTACCCTCTCCAAGTTTCATTAATATAGAAAAAAATGAAAAGCCTTTGGAAATGGTGTATGGTGATCATCATAGTATTTGATGATGATGATGGTGATGATGATGATGGTGGTGGTGGTGGCGGTGGGGATAAAAATGTCAGCATGTGGTTGTCTCTTCTCTGATTCAACAAAAAGTTGTGAGCAGCTTTGCTTTCCACTAGGTGTTAGGGATACAGCAGTGAAGAAAATGGGCTGGCCTCTGCCCTAACGGAGCTCCTCTCCATTGGGGGACAGACTGGAGGCAGCTAAGTACATACATAAGTAAAATGATTTCAGATGGTTTTGTGCCCTACGAAGGAAATGAAAGAAGGAATCTGATAGTGAGTGGGTTGGGGACACCTTAGCATGGCCTCTCCGAGGAGGTGACATCTGTGCTGAGACCTGACAGAGGTGAGGAAACCAGTCATGCAAAGGACAGAGGCAGTGTTGTTGCAAAAGCAGGGCGCAAGTGCAAACACCTGAGCTGGGAGCATTCTCCAGAGTGTTGTGTTGTTTATCTGTTCTGTCTTTGAGACCCTTTCTGGCTTGCCTTGCTGGAGAACAGCATGAGATAAAGTCAGAGAAGGAGGCAGGGCTGATTCTGTGGGATTCAGTGAGCCATAGCAAGGGATTGGATTGTTATACTCTGCCATCGTATGGTTTAAATATGAAGCTTCTCCCAAAGATTCATGTGTTAAGGACTAAATCCCCAGTGCAGCAATGTCCAGAGGAGGGCCTAGAAAGGTGGCTGGATCAGAAGGACACTGATTTATCAATGGATTAATCTACTGATGAGTTCATGGGAAATGGTCCTTTAGAAAACAAGACCCACTTGGAGGAGGTAAATCACTGAGGGTCCGTGAAGGAAGGGTCCGGCCACCAACCACCCCCTTTCTTTCTCTCTGCCTCTTTCCCCTGCTCTCTGCTTCCTGGACGCCATGAGATGAGCAGCTCTCCTTTGCCACACCCTTCTGCTTGGATGTTTTTGCTTTAGAACCACCATATCATGGACTGAACCTCTAAAACTGAGAGTCAAAATACAAGGTGAGATTAGAAAATACTGTGAATGTTTAAATTGTCAAAAAAAAAAAATTACAGTGAAAGACACATTGCCATGAATGCCCCTCCAAATATTTCTGAACTTCAAACACACTTAGCTCTTCATTTCTGCCACTGCTGAAGAAGTTCTGGAGTGAGTGTCTTTGGCTGCATTGTTGTGGTTGCCTTGATTTCCTGAGTTGATTCAAAACGTTTACCTTTCATGGTCATTGTGACTTTGGCAAAGAGCCAGAAGCCACATGGTGCCAGGTCCAGTGAACAAGGTGGATGAGGACACACTGTAGTGTTGTTATAAGCCTGCCTTTGCATCGGATGGCACTTGGTAGTGGCCGGCACTCACCACATTTTTTAATCATATCTTGTAAAGAACTATGAAAGAGGACTTTGAGAACTGAAAGAACAATGGGGTAACTGTGTTTGCAGCAAAGGGGATTAATGGCAATGCATCTTTTCCTGTAGTAAATTTTTAAAACTTTAAACATTCACCATATTCTATGATCATACTTCATAAGTATTTCCTCTTTAAATTATATGTATTGGGCATTTTGTCCCAGCAATGGAAAGCTAACCAGTACAGTGATGGAAGCTAATCTCACTGCACAGTAGAGACTGAATGACAAGAACAAAGGTAGAAGTGGGGAGACCGGCAAGGGAGGTGGTAAACAGAGACTAAGATAGGGCTTCACATTAGATCTCCGCAGCAATGCTGTGAGCCGCAAACTCTTATCAAACCCATTTTACAGATGAAAAAGAGGAGGCTTCACAGATGTTGAATAAGCTCACCTGGGGTCCCCAGCTGTTACAGACAGTAGAGCTGGGATTCTAGCTCCACTCCACCCCATTTCTGTGTCATAACCATCAAAGGCCTTTGAGCTGGGGTAAGAGGTGGGACAGTGCTGGGGTAACCGCTGGGAGAGTTCAGTCCTTCCTGAGACTCTGCCTCTGCAGATGGACTCTACAGAGACCGCTTCTCTCTAAGTTGCTCTCCTGAGTCAGGGGCAAAGCCCACAGGCCTGTTCTGTCCTGCTGCCAGCTGTCCAGGGTGTCCACAGAAGTGGAGAGTCATTGCTGCCCACATCCCAAATTATTTCACTTTTTAAAAGAATTTTATTGAGGCATAACTTACCACAATGATGTGTATTCATCTTCAATGTACAGATAAATGAATGTCGGTATGTGGAACACCCAGGAAATCACCAGCTAGTTCAGAAAATGCCCTGCACCCACATCCAGGACAATTTTGAAAGCTAAGTCCACACCCCAAACAGAGCATGTCTCCTCTCTGAAGCATTTTGCCAACATCTACTTCTGTTTCAGTAGGACCCTGCTGAAAACTCTTCGGTGGCCCCAGATCCTGGGTAGTGGCCTTCAGGGCAGAACAACGCCAGAGCCCTGGCCAAAACACTGAACAGTGAAGAGGAAAGATTGATGAATCCCCAGGGCTGTAGGACGATGAAGCCTTAACAGCAACGCACATGAGTGTTCCACACACCTCTCTCTGCACAGCAGTCGGTGAGGCAGGTGGTCCCCAAATAAAATGGGGGTGCAGGAAGACATGCACTGATGACATAGCATCTCTTCCACACTGCAGGACTCTCTGCTCCCCAAGGCCATGAGGAAGTGACAAGCCTATCAGACACCATTTTCTCCCCCCGTAGGACAAGGCAATGGTTCATGTTCCTCCATCGCCTTCTCCTCAAAATATGACAGTGGAGAGGTAGAGCTTATCGTCCTCCCTCAAGGAAGTCTCTTCAAAGGAGAGTTTTCTGTCTGCATGTTGCTGGGGAAACAGCAAAAACTTCTGAGACAAACAGACAGGGCTTAAATCCCAGTGCTGACACTTACAAACTGCGTGGCGTTGGACATGTCACTTCACCCCTCTAAGCCTCAGCTTCTTCATCTGTCTCTGGAGAGAGCAATATGCCCTCCTGCAAAGGAATCTGTGAAGTTTCGCTGAGATTGTGAGGCTGAAGGGCTTAAGTATGCGCAGTCGTCATTCACTAGTACTCCCACCCATGCCACACTTGGTGTTCTCATTGCAAGAACTTCCGGTAACTGTTGTCCCTCCCTTTACCAACGTCTCCTCACCCCTAACTGCCTGTTAACCAGGTGCGTAGACCAGCAGCTGGCTGGTGTGCTGGGGCATCCCCATCCTCCAGTGCGGAGATGCTTCTGGAAATTCCCGCAGGACAGAACTCAGGTTGCCCAAGGTTAAACCTCAACTTCAAGCATTTGGAGTCTCGTCTGCATAAATTCCCACAGCCCCCACCCGCAACTGCAGCATGAATATGCCTCTGCTCCTCTTATGTTAATATATGTATTATTTATGGAGCTTTATTATGTGCTCAGAGGGCTCCCCTGAGAAATATAATTGTGCACTGGGAGATAAATTTGAATAATATTTGCAATTAATTTCCATCAATAAAGCAGTGCAATGAGACCTCTATATCGCAGAAATGGCCCTGGGTTGCTTTCCCACCAACTGCTCCCCTGAGGAAGCTTGGGGAGCTGTTAAATATCTCCCCAATAACCCACTTCTCTCACGCTCCACCTTCACCTGTCCTGTTCAGGGACCACAGTGCCTCAATAAGGCTGCAGCAGCCTCCTGGCCTCCTCTTCTGACCTTTCCAGTTGGTGCTCCCCAGAGCATCCAGGGGGCACTGATTCAGGGTGCAGGTCTGGTCCCGTCACACCTCTGCACATGGCTCCCCGTGTCTCAAGGCAGGCACCCCACCATCCGGTCCTATCTTCACCCTACTCACTCACTGCCGCCCCATCCCCGTCAGCCCCCTGGAGCCACCGCTCCCTCCTACATCTTCACAGCTGCCCATGCTGTCCCCTCTACCCGGAGCACCCCACTCCTCCACCCCCACCAAATCAATGCCTACCCATCCTCCACATTGCAACCAAGCGTCTCTCCCACAAGGAAGTTGCCTTGGGCTCTGAACAGGGTCAGGTCCCTCTGTAATAAGAGCGTAGCCCTTCGCCACGACCGTTTGCCATTGAAGCTGTGTATGCGTTGCTTTTTATTCTTAATTTTTACCTGTTCATCTCATTAGCCAGTGAAGGAAATCATGAGGACAGAGACTGTGTGTGTATCTTACCCCTGAATCCTCAATACCCACCACAGTGGGATACCACTGGCAAAGAGTAGGTATATCAAATATATTTTTATACAGTGGATAAATGGGTGGATAGATAGATCAGTGGTGGTGAACCTATGGCACTGGTGTTAAGACAAAAGATGTTAATGTATGAGTTGGTTTTTTTCTATTCTAAAACCTCAGTATTCAGGTTTAATTACAGTGTTGGCACTCTGCCACAGGTGGGCTTTGGGTTGCAGTTTGCCTTTCGATCTCTAAAAGGTCTGCCATCACTAATACAGATGGTTATGTACCTGGATGGGTGGGTGGGTTGCTGGGTGAATGTCGGGGTAGATGACCGGGTGGTGATGGAGTGGGTGAGTGGCTACTGGGCTGAGTGGATAGTTGGATGGGTGTTGGGGTGAGTGGATGGGTGGGTGCTGGGATAGGTGGAGGAGTGGGTAGAAGTTGGGATGAATTGGCAGGTGGGTGTTGGGGTAGGTTTTGTCGGTGGATCCTTGAGCAGCCTAAGCAGTGCCGAACAGCATGGACTTGGGAGTTGGAACCCTGGCTGTGTCCCTTACCTGCTAAGGCTTGCATGGTTATCTTGAGTCAGTTACCACATTTTTTGTATCCTGGTTGCTAGGAAAATAAAAATAAGTAGTGGAAATTTTCTCAAAGTGCAGATTCCCCAAAGACCACAATGTGGGGAACAGGAGGTTGGAAATGCCTGGGCTTTTTTTACTGCCTCACAACATAACCACGATATTGCCTTCCTGAGCCTCTGCCACTGCTCTGTGGTCCGCTTTTCATGGGGCCAGTCACAGGTTTGGACTGACACACGGCAGATGCTTAAAAATGGCAGATCCCTTTTCTTTCCCATCATGCTCTGCTTCTTTTCTTCTCTGCACCCCATCCTTAAATACCATCTTCTCTTCTTGTCCCTCTGCCTCTTGTGCCCAGGCCCCCTCGGCCCACCCACCCTGACCGACCCACCCTGACCAAAAGCAGTGCTGGGCTCCATAGCTGAGTCCTGAGCCCAGAGAGAAGGTGCTCAAGCCCTTAGTATGTTGGCTGCTTGTGGGGTGACACAGGGGAACACACTGTGCAAAGTGCAGAGGTTATACACACATGACCCGTGGAGATGCTTATAAGACAGAGGGGACAAGACTGATGAAAATGTCATGGTTGCATTTAATACTCAAGGGGAAACTTCAGTCAGAATAGGTATTCTGGAATAGCAGCCAGAAAGAGGGAGGTTTGGCTCTGAGGAGGCTTGAACTGTGCTCCTGTTTATCAGCTTTTCCGATGACAACATAAATTCCTGGCTCCCTAGCCTGGCCTGGCCGACCAGGAAGCCCAGGAGGAGTGCCATCATCCCCCAGCCACAAGTGACTGTCCCTGTGACCTGGGACAAATCTTATGCCATTTTGTACCTCGGTTGCTTCATCTGAAAGCTGGGGAAGAGATGTTGGGGCACAAAGTCATATTCACAGTTCCCCTTTGGCTCCCAAGTGGAGCAAGTGCAGACTCCTTGAAGCATTCGAGTCCCCAGCCTGTGTCCGCTCAGAGCCGCCTCGTCATAAGCATCAAGACCCAACCAGGAAGGAACAGTCTGTCCTTTAATGAAGTGTGATTCCAAACAGCCTGAAGCCCGGGGACTGGCCCAGCTAGAGGTGGACATTACATCTGTTCCTTGCATCCTGTTGGAGAATTGGCTTAGCAACGAGGAGACTTGGAAGAGAACAGAATGTGGACACTTAGAGGCCAGAAGGCCCTGGGCCCATAGAGGCTGCCTCCTGCCAGGCCCACCCCCAAACCCCCTCTTCTGCAGACCTCAGAGGGTACCAGGCACGGGAGCCATGGGGGTGAATGTTGATGGGTGTTGAGGGAACTGGAGGCCAAATGCCTTTTCTGTATACGTTGGATCATTCTGAAAACTACCTGCAAAGCTTCTTAATTGTCATTAAGATGTTCACAGCCATCTGCTGAAGAATCAATAGTTTTAGTTAAAACCCCAGCCTCTCTCGTTGCTTCCTGACTCCGCAGCCTCTTTTGAGGCAGGCAAACTGAAGCTCCAATCCGGCCTTCGGCAGGGACTAGCTCAGTGTCCTTGAGAAAGCTACTTAACCTCTCTGAGCCTCAGATCCCTCATATGTAAGAGGGAAATAATCATTGTACCTAACTTGGAGTGGCTGTGAGGAATACATGAGATAATACATAGAAAGTACTTAACATGGAAAGTGCTAAATAAATGTAGGCTGTCGTTATAGCCTGGAATAGTCTTAATAGATACTGGAGCCGGGCAGACCCTGATTCAGATCTTATCTCTGCCACTGATGTGCTGTGTGTGATGAGAGGGGAGTTACTTTCACCCTCAGAGCCTCAGCCTTGTTTGGGAATGGACAATGTCATTCCCTGCAGCAGGAAGTGTCTGGTGCAGATAAGAAGAGTCAGGCCACAGGGCTGCACATGGGCTGCTTGTTGTCTTATCTCAGGAGCTTGGCTGAAGAAGTTGGATCCCAGGTTGTGGTGGGCCCTGGGGCACCTCCTTCCTCCAGGAGATGCTCCCAGGCTGCTTTCCAAAGCTGTGCTTTGGAGCAGTCTCCAACAAGGCCTGGAGGGAAAGGGAGAAAAGCAGAAGCCCTGCCCCTTCCACGCCCACCTCCAGGAGAGTTTTATTCCGAGCACCTCTAGCCGGAGCTGAGTGGATTAGAGAAGGAAAGAACCCTGTGACAGGTGGCGGCTGCTAGTGAAGAGGTCCGGCAGCCCCAGGTAACCATCACGAGCCCAGAGCACAGCTGGAGCAAAGGTCTGGCACCACCCACGCCCTTATAGCACCTACAGCCAAAGCATCATTGCCCTGTGGAGTTTTAGGATGAGGTGCTGCATGTCTATGACCTTTGAGGGGTCTATGCTCTGCCTTTATCGTTCCTGACCCCCCCACCAAGCCCCAAGTCCTGTTTGCAGGCACCTCCCTTGTCTTGTCCTTGCAAAGATCTCACAAAGCCCCCTGGTCTCTGTCTTCCCAGCTCATCTGAAAGTCAAGTTCATGGTCTTGAAAGTTCATGGGCTGATGTCATCTTTCTGTCCCAGCTAACCATGAATCTCATACTCCTTAAACCCAGAGGAATGGCTGGAAGAGTGGAGTTTTCTGGCCAACTACTGATAAAGGTATAAGGGGTAAAGTGCAAACTGCATCACTCTGGATTTTCTTTGACCTCCCCTGCTCACACTAGGGACCTCACAGAGTGTGGCGTTTCAGGGCTACACAGTAGGTAGCTTCATCCCACAGCCTTATGCTGATCCCAGTTCATGGCAGTGCTTTTGAGAATTCTTCCTTTATTATTCCGAATTGGGCAAGGCTGGTCTCCCACAGATCATGGACTGCAGGTCCAAGGTTATGCGCAACAGGACAGGATCTGTCCACCATCCCACTTAGAGAAAGAGTTTCCCTGTGCTGGATTCCCCGCTCAAAATATGGCCCACCCCATACAAAATGCACTGGGCGTTGGAATGTCCTGGGGCAGCCTTGGGTTGGGAGTGCCCACTGGGGACTTCTCAGGAGAGACTCACAGCATGCTGGTCTCCTTTTCATTCATCGAAGACTTCTCATTCATTGAGGACATCTTGGTAAAGCTCCTGTGGCTAGGGTAAGAGGAGTGGCCCGTGTCCTCGCTCAGAGCATTAACCAAGCGGGAGAAGAAGGCCACCTTGAACTTCTTGAAGTCCTGGCCCATGAAAACGTACAGAATGGGGTTCATGCAGCTGTTAGCAATGGCAATGGCAGTGGCGAGGGGCAAACCCAGGCTGAACACAGTGCCAGGGATGGCCTTGTGGTAGAGCTCCAGGAGGTAGATGGCGTGATACGGGCACCAGCAGAGGAAGAAGGTGATGATGATAGTCACGATAATCTTGAAGGGTTTCTTGGTCTTGGCCAGGCGGTTGCGGTGCAGTTTGCAGACAATGGTGAGGTAGCAGGCTGTGATGATGAAGACGGGGACCAGGAAGCCACAGAGGAAGCGGGTGAGTGTCACCACCATATGCCATCTCTGCCCCACGGGGTGCAGTTGGAAGTGAGCAAATGAGGAGGAAGGGCCAGGTGCGGACAGGTTAAAGTTGTTGAAGCAGGCTATCTTCCCATGCAGATTGACTGTGTCCCGAAAGACGAGGGATGGGGAACTCAGGAAGAAAGCTAGCACCCAGATGACCATGCAGGCCATGTAGGCCAGCCGGATGCTGCGGTGGTTCTGGGACCAGACGGGAAGAAGCACAGAGATGCAGCGGTCAAAACTGATGATGGTCAGCAGGAAGACACTGGTGTACATGTTGTGGATGAGCAGGAAGTTGCTGATCTTGCACATGGCGGTCCCAAACACCCAGTGGTAGTCCATGGCGGCATAGGCTATGTGGATAGGCAGGAAGACATTGAACAGGAAATCTGCCACAGCCAGGTTGAGGAACCAGACAGTGTTCACCGTCTTCTTCATCTTGAAGGTGGCAATGACAATCACCAGGCCATTGCCCAAGATCCCAAGGAAGCACACAATGCTGTAGATCACCACCAGGAAGATCCTGGCTACCTTGGCCTCCAGGGGAGAAGACTCCTCCAAAATCATGACAGAGTCATAACCATCCAGATAGTCTGAATCATAGGCGGCAGAACTGTTGTAATCTCCATCCTCCATTTTCTGCAAGGCAAGACAAGGGTCAGCAGGGGAAGAAGTTAACCATAATGTCCTTATTGGCTCTGGCAGGACTGGTGTGGCGATTTAACCACTTCCTGTGTTACTATTTTATTTAACGGACACCTTTCCAGCACTTCCACATGGCAGGCACTATTCTTAGGACTTGATATATATAAAAAGCTAAGTCAGTTGTCCAAGGCCTCACATCTAGGAAAAGGCAGAAACACGATTCAAACCCAAGAGTCAGAATCTCTCCTCTTGACAATCATCTCTTCTCTCTCCTCAGGATCCTGTTTCCCTGCAGTCCAGTAGGGGAGGCAATTATTCACCCAAAGTCCCTCAGATACTGGAAGGATTCCAACAATGCTAAGTGCAACAAGGGAGAGAGATATGGTACTGCCAACCAGGTCCCAACCTATGCCTCCAAAGCCCAAGGGACACCTCCGCTGGCGTCCTCCCCTGCTGCTCCTACCCCACGTGTGGTTTCTGGCCCCCTTCGGAGACACGAGTTCTGACCACAAGAGTCCCTCACCACTCACTGTTGTGGTGCCAGAAGCACTCCACTGTGGGTCCTCGGCCAGGCAGTCAGTCCCTGTGCACAGCTGGCGACACCTGGAGGGGAGAAGAAGGAGCTCACGTAAACCCAGTTCTAAGAACCACAGGGCTGAAGGAATACAGAGCCCAAAACAGGAGCTATTGTTATTCCCACTGGACTGAGAAGGAAGCAGAACTCCAAAGAGGCTGTGTGTGATCAGCCAAGATGACCCTGCTGGGAAGTTGCAGAGCCCTTGAACCCGGATCAACTGGCTTGACGTAGATCATCAGCCAGACCCTTCATCCCAACCACTCCCTCCCCAGCGCATCCCTAGAGGAAAGCCCAAGATGGGCTGGGTGCAGGGAAGACGCAGAGGAGACAGCATGGAAGGTTTCACACAAACGTGCACCCAGGCAGGACCAGAGGGTGCCAGACAGTGCTTGGCACAGAGAAGACCAAAGAGGAACCACCCCCAAAACCTGTGGGTGCCAGGGACTTTAATTCCCTCATGTCATTTCATCCTCCCAGGGCCTCTTCCACGCATCTATTATGGCTTTTGTTTTAAGAAATGTAGAAACAGAGGATCAGAGAAAGCAGTAGCAATGTCACTGGGCAAATTCTGGGCCCTGTGGGTGCCATCAATGAGACACAGAGGAACACAGAGCCAGAAACAGGAGCTACTGTTATTCGCACTGGACTGAAAAGGAAACAGAATTTCAGAGAGGCCCCGATGCCACAGGGTTCAGGTGTAGAGATGGACACAAAGACAGCCACTGGGCATCTCCTGTGCAGACAGCTGGACTGCCACTGCCTGTGAGCCTCCTAACACCTCATGGGTTATTTTCATAATGGACGGAAGAACAAACTGGTACCCTGAGGCCTTTATAAGCTTGAGGGGTCTTGGAGACCACTGTCAGGTGCATGGTTCAAACCCACCCCTGGCCACTGCCCAGCTGGGTGGCTTTTGACACATGATTTCTGCTCTCTGAACCTCAGTTTCCTTATCACTAAAATGAGAAGAGTTACTTCACAGAGTCAGTTTAAGAACTTAAGGCACCCCAGGCCAAAAAAGCAACATGTAAAAATCACTAATGAACTAGCTGAGAAAGAAATCAAGAGAACAATTCTATTCAAAAAATTGCTTCAGAAAAGACACAAGGAGAGCCAGGGATATAGCTCAGTGGCACAAGTGCCTGCCTGGCAAGTGCAAGGTCCTGAGTTTGAGTCCCAGTACCAAAACAAAACAAAACAAACAACCAAAAGAAAAAATATATATAGGGATCACAAAGAAGGTTAACAAAAACTCTACAGTAAAAATCTCATAGCACTGAAGAGGGAAATTGAAGACACTAGAAAATGGAAAGCTCTCCCATGTTCAAGAAACACCAGATTTAATAATACTCAAATGACCATATAACCAAAAACAATCTACAGGTTAAATACAATCCTCTTTGAAATATCAATGATGTAGAAAAAAAGAGTCCTAAAATTCATATGGAAACGCAAAAGACCCTGAATAGCCAAAGCAATCCCAAACAACAAGAGCAAAGCTGGAGGCATCACAAGATCTGGTTTCAAATTATACTACAAAGCCATAGTAACAAAAACAACATGGTACCTGCACAAAAAAAGACATGTAGACCAATGGAATAGAGGAT
>NW_004955455.1:9594935-9616209 GCF_000276665.1 Chinchilla lanigera
TATTATTATGTTATCCTTCTTTTACTCTTTAAAATAAAAAATAAAAAAAAATGTACATTGGAGAAAAGACAGCCTCTTTATCAAATGGTCCTGAAAAATCTGGATATCCATATATAGAAAATTGAAATTAGATCCTTATCTCTTGCTCTCCATAAAAAAATCTATTCAAAATGGATCAAAGACCTAAGTATAAGACCTGGAACACTGAACTTACTAGAAGAAAGTGTAGAAGGAACACTGAAGCCATAGGTACAGGCAAAGACTTCCTGAATAGGACCGCAGTAACCCAGAATAATAGTAAGAATGAGTAAATGAGACTACATCAGATTAAACGTTTCTGCACAACAAGGGAAACAATTCGCAGAGTGCAGAGAGGGAAAATCCTGGCCAGTTACTCTTCTGACAGAAGATTCATGCCTAGAATATAAAAAAAAAAAAAACTTGACACAAAAACAAAAAATGGGCAAAGAAAAAACAGACACTCCCCAAAAGAAGAAATACACATAGAAATGGCCAATAAGTATAGGAAAAATGTGCAATATCTTTAGTCATTAGGGAAATGGCTAAAACAAAATTAGCCCTCCAATGAGATTCCATCTCATCCCAGTCAGAATGCTTGCCATCAAGAATATAAGTCAATCAATAAACACAAAAATTAATTAATTAATTCTGACAAGGATAGGGGTGGGGGAGGAGACCTTTCTACCCTGCTGGTGGGAATGTAAATTAGTACAGCCACTAAAGAAATCAGTATGGAGGATACCATTTGATCTAGCTACTCCCTGCTGTATACCTGAAGGAAGTCAACATACTATAGGGATCCTTGCATAACCATATTTGCTGTGGCACAATAGACAACAGATATGGTAAGGAACCGGCCCAGGTGCCCACCAACAGACCAATGGATAAAGCAAATGTGGCACATCTACACGTTTATTGTACCACATGGGAGTATCACTTGGCTGTAAAGAAGCATGAAATTATGACATTTGCAGGAAAATAGGTAGAACTGGAGATCATCATATTAAGTAACACAAGTTTCCCAATATATGGAATCTAAAAGAGATGGCATGACCATTGAAAGGAGTCTATTATTAGACAAGAGGAAAGGAATAAGGGGAGGGGAAGGATTATAAGGGAAGGTGATAGAGGGCTGGAAAAAATTATTAATTATATCCTTAAGAGATCATGATGGTGACATGAATTTACTGAGGCATAAAGGTGTCCCCTTCATTGAGACAGCAGGGTATAAAACAGTATTGTGGCCAGGGATATAGCTCAGCAGCACAGCGCCTGCCTGGCAAGTGCAAGGTCATAAGTTTGATTTCTGGTACCAAAAAAAAAAAAAAAAAAAAAAAGCAGTATTATGGCAATGCCAATGTTTTCTTTTCAAAAATGCATTCAGGGGCTGGGGATTTAGCTCAGCGGCAAAGCGTCTGCTTGGCAAGCGCAAGGTGAGTCGTGAGTTCGGTTCCTGGTACCGGAGAAAAACCAAAAAAAACCAAACAAACAAACAAAAAAAAAAGTGCATTCATATGTACAGATATCAAGAAACTGTCTAGAACAGTATTCACTTAACCGCTTTAGTCTGTCTGATGCTGACTATATATTGTTTAAGAGAATTTTTGATTTTTGATTATTATAAAATGTATCTCAAAATATAATGCTTTACACCTTAAATAAGCAAGATTTTGTCAGTTTTACTCAGTAAAAAAATTTTTCCTATAGTGGGGGTTGAACCCAAGGTCTTTGCACTATGTACCCAGGCCTTTTTATCTCTTTATCTTGAGACAGAATCTCACTAAGCTACCTGGGTGGGACTCAAACTTGTGATCCTCCTTCCCGGGCTTCTCTGTGTGCTGGGATCAGAGGTATGTGCCACCACGCCCTAACCAAAAAAAATAAAACCTTTTTAGAGAATTTAAGGTATCAGGAATGTGGAGCATTCATCTGGATCTAGTTCATAGTAAGTCTTTAGTAAACAGGAATGATTTGCTACTGCCCAGCAGTGCATAAAGACTGAGCAGATTTGAAACCAGAGCTCTGGCCAACCAAAGTCCATGTACTTTGTCCCACCCGAGCTCTCCCATCTCAATACACAGGCTCCAAACTGCCCGTGGGTGCTTCCTCTCAAGTGCAATAAGGCGGACAAACGTGTAAATACCGTACTGTCTCTCTGGTGGGAGAAACCAAAAGCGTAAAAAGAAGAACCAATATTTATAATAGATATTGAGAAATAGGAAGAAATTGTTGAAAAGGAAAGGGAAACTGGGGAGGAGAGAAGGGGAAAGGGAGGAACAGAAAAGGAAAAATGAGAAAGAAGGAAAAAGTAGAAACAAAGCTTTGTAAATAAGGAGAAAGGGGCGAAGGGAGGGGAGGGGAATGGGGAAAAAAAGAGGAATCGAGATATGTCATGTGCAGGTGCAGATTCCCTATGATGAATGTGACCATTATGCATATTTAAATTGTACCAATACACTTAATAATAATAAAAAAGCAAAAAAGAAAGAGAGAGATGGAGGGAGGGGAAAAGAAGGAAAGGGAAAGGGGACAGAAAAAGAATAAAAATGCGTTCTGTACGCCCATCAACTCTCCACAGTGAATGCAATCATTGTGGACTGCAAACGCAGACTGATAAAAATTTAAAAATTAAAAAGAGAAATAAATAAATAAATAAATAACGCCAGCTTCCTGCACATAAATTCGCTGCTGGTCTTTATAGACCCGAGATTATGCTTTATTACAGAAAGGTCATCTTTTTCTTATATTAAGTAAAACCACTCGAAAAATCTCATTGAGGAATCTGAGGTCAGGGGGCTCAGAACTGCAGCTGAGGTGTTGGCCCACCTAGGAAGTGGGGAGAATGTTCCAGCGGTGTCCCCGGAGGTGTCCCCAGGGGCACTGGAGTTTAAATGAAGACAGAGACCCTGGGGCTGCCCTCCTGTGACTGTGACATGACTGGTGTAGCGGACAGTGCCGGGGGGGACACACTGAGATGTGACTTGTGCCGGGGACTGGGCTGAGCGCTCAACCCAGATGGTCCCACTTGAACCCCAGGACGGGCTACCACGAGGCTCAGGGAGACCCGCATCCTTGGCTGAGCATACAGTGGATAAGCTGGGATTTGAAGCAGCTCTGCAGAACCAGGCTCAACCAGGATGCCACACTGCCTCTGAAACTGCCATCTGTGCAAATTGATGAGCACCACCAAGTATGTCCTAGAGGAAGAAGGGACCGTGTCCATATTCCCCGTGTCGGGCCCCTGGGAGTGGAGAAGATGGCTTTTCTAGGGTCCCTTCCTGTCAGGGCTCCAAACTAGACCCCTGCCCAGCTAGGAGAGAGAAACTCCCCAAGCAGATCTGTTAATCACACCTACACGAGCACGGCACTCAACAGGAAGCCAGCAGCTGCCCCACACAGCTCAACCTGCAGAGAGCTGATTCTTCAAAAAACCACAAGACATGCTACGCCCGCCAGCAGCATACGCTCCCACTGTACCCAACACCACCCTATCTGCTGGCCCTAGACCCCCTACTCAGAGACACAAACTTTTGCACCCCCTCAATAATGTCCTCCTCCGCTACCTAAACTCCGTTGGTTCAGGGCCAATGGTCTTTCTGCACTCGGCCCAGCTGCACCCGGTCTGCAGTAAAGTCCTCGTATGTCGCTTAAACTCTGCCTGTCTCGGTGGTCTCAACTGTGCCTCGATTTACCCTAACCCTTCCCACCAGAAGCACACAGACGCAAGACAGACAGATGGTGAGGGCCAGCAAGCCTGCCCCAGACACCCAGGGGGGGCTGTGACCAGCCTGAGAGTTTGCGGCTTCCCAGGGAAGGCGGCATCTGAGCCAAGCAGTGAGGGACAAGTACGGATTAAGGCTGTGGAGAGCAGTGAGCGCAGAGAGCTGCACCAGGCCCTCCCAGCCCCAGCACCCCCTTGTGGGCAGTGGGGGTGGGGTGCAGCGGAATCAGGTGCAACAATCACTGTGTGCTTCTGGTGGTGTCTGCAGAGATGCTGCCCCATGTGGATAACATCACGTCTGGAGCTCTGGCTGGGCTGGGAGCAGCTTGGGGTCAGAGGCTGCATCATTTCCTCTGCGCACCAGGGCCAAGCAGGGTTGGCACAGGGTGACACACATCCTCCGGGCCCGTCTGTCCATTCTCCCTTTACTCCTCCCCCCACTGGGAACAGACTGGGCCATTTCCTCCACTGGAGCACGCTTCCCCCGACCCTCAGCAGTCCAGGAGACCCTGTCACAGCTTTGCCCCCAGCTCCCACTCTGTTGGGGCACTCGACACAGCTCTGCTTTCTCGAGCCCATTTCTATTCCTAACCCAGGCAGAGCAGCAGCCCTGGCTGAGCCATCCTGAGCTGAGCCCAGCAGCCCTGGCTGTGACCTTGGGCAAGACTGTGACCTTCACTGTGCCTCGATTGCCTTATCTGTAAAATAGACATGATAATAATGTTCCCTGCATCATAAGATGGCTGCAAGGACCACATACAGGTCAGATGTAATGTGTAACTGTCCCTTCATATGCAAGCAGGATGGATGCCAGGGGTCCCCTGTGGGCCCCCAAATCCTCCAATGTGTAAGTCCCTTACCTAAAATAGTATATCTGCATGTAATCCATATATGTCCTCCCACTTAAAAACTTTTGAAATATTTTATCAACATGGACTGATTGCACAAATTACTAGATTTGACTGTGACATTGCCAAACATGCATATGTTGTGCATTTATCATGTCAAATTATCTCTAGATGACCTAATATCCCCGACACAACGTAAATCTATGGAAATAGTTGTTACGCCGCGTCATCTAAGGACAAAAGAATCACAAGAAACAGTCTGCACCGATTCAGTACAGAAGCAATTTTTCCCCAAATAGTTTCAATCCCTGGTTGGTTGAAAGCATGGATGTAGGCTCCTTAGGTACTCGGGGCAGGGCCTGTTACAGGACCAGCCTTCTGTTGCCGTCATTATTTGCCATAGTAATAATTAGTAGTAGTGTCGTTAATTCCTCAGGCTTCTATTCTTAGCTCCCTTTTGCCTGGACAGATGGGAGACGGTGAGCTAGAGGTCAGGGGACAGGCTCATTCCTGCCCACCTGCGTCCCAGCCCTGGGCTCAAGGGTCAGTCAGGAAGGACAAGCGTAAAGATTTTGCCTCTCCGAGCCCCAGGCTGCGCGTCCCTCGAGTGGGGGTACAGAACAGCCCCCTCGTGTTATGGGGAACTCTGTGCACAATGAGGATGAGTCCTTTTCCGACCGTAAATTGTAAAGAAAATTCTAGTTCCACATCTTCCTGAAACAGCCCACGGCTGGGAAACTTATGAAAAATGTACATAAGTGTATAGCATCCTCCAAAAGCAGTTCCAGTTTTGTAAATGAATGACTAACTTAAAGACAGCAGTATGCAATATAACAACCACTGTTGAATTCCTATCATCTTGTTTAGTGAAATTCTGTATTGTTTCTAATGCTTTTTTATTCTTTTTTATTCTCCTTAAAAAATTTTTTAAAGAAAGAAAAGGAAAGAAAGAAAACGGGCCCAGAGAGGTGAAGTCACTTGCCTCAGGCCACACAGCTAGGAAATCTGATTCTAGAATTTTCCAGATTCCAGGTGAAAAGGCTCGGGTTTCCTGTTTTTCCTGACAGGTTAGCACCTCCCAGCTCTGAGTGCTGTAAGCTCCAACCCTGAATCCTGAGAGCCCTGACCCTTATCACATTCCTGATCCTCCCATGCAGGTGCCTCCCCTGAGTCACCTTGTCTGATCTCCCTTCCTCTTCCGCACAAGGTCTGTACAAGCAGCTCCCACATGAAACCTACACTGCAGTGAGGTGGCCCCCAGCTTTCCTCTCGGTGTCTTTCATGATGCCTCCTGCCCAGTGAGAAACACTTTGGAAATTCATGGTAAAGAACAGTGTTGCTTCCCCATTTTTGATAATTCAAGATCTCCAGCTGATCACATTTCCTTCTTTGACTTGGCCACGAGGAAGCTCAGAGTCACACTGCTAGATGAAAGGTGACAACATCTTATCTTTGCTGCTCTCTAGGTTTCTGCATTGGTTTCGGTTGGCCCTTAGCCCATTTATACTGGTTTTAATCTCTTGTATTTTTGGTTTTTTGTTTGTTTGTTTGTTTTTTTGGATTTTTTTTCCGGTACCGGGAATTGAACTCACGACCTTGCGCTTGCCAGGCAGGCACTGTGCCACTGAGCTAAATCCCCAGCCCCCAATCTCTTGTAATAAATAACTGATTGGGTGCACACAAAAGCCCAAACACTGTGCCAAACAGGCTTAAGTACATGAGCTCACACATTTCCAACAGCCGTGGCAGTGGCACTGCTGTTACTCCTGGTATAAAGCTGATGTCACTCAGCTAGTCAAAAGACCCACATCCAGGTTGCTCGGACCTCAGTTCTCGCTTTTAACCATGTTGCTCTCTAGAAAGTTTTTCTGTGCCTGTCACACCTCTGCTGATGGCCCAGGGGTCCCAGCTCCACCCTAAAGAGACACCCTCCTCACTGCTGCCCTTTTGCGAGTGCTGGGGGAATCCACCTTCCCTTGTTTTGGAGGCAAAACTCTGGCTGGGCTCTGGGACACACGCAGGGATCACTTACCAGCAGCCACATCTGCCCTCACAGCCCGCGCTGGAAGGTGGTTCTGATGCTGGCTCTGTCTCTGCTTGGAGCCCTGGGGACAGATGAGTCACACTAGTTCAGGTTTCAGTTGTGTTTTTTTATTATTACTACTATTTTAAAGAGAAAAGAACAGAAACTAAATAACAAAAACAAAGACAAAAGCAAAAAAAAACACAAAAACTGTAAAAATGATACAGAATTTCAAAACAAGATGGTAGAAAATCAACAGTGGTTGTGTATTACTTATTGTTATCTTCAAAGTAGCTGCTCAGATTGACAGAGAGAGGTACGCAAGATTGATCAAACAATTACACATGAACTCTTCCTTTCAATAAACCAATAGAAATTTGTAGTACAATATTCTTAGCTATCTTGTGTGTATATATGTATTTCCCTTCCTTCTTTCTTTTCTTCTTTCCCCCATCCCAGTTGTTCTTTCCTAGTAAGCAGTTTCTTTCCCTTTCACAATATCCATTGTACCTTTCAGTTTTATTTACTCTTTCAGGTTCTTACACTAGGGAAACAATATGATGTTTACACGTGTGGGTCTGATTTATCTCACTTATGAGTATGGTCTCTCTTATGAGTTGCATCCAGTTACCTATAAAAGCCTTGAGTTTATCTTTCTTTATAGCTGAGTACTATTCCATTGCATAAAAATACCACACTTTTCTTATCCACTCCTCAGTGGATGGACGTTTGGGTTGTTTCCAAAATTTTGCTATGACTACCTGCGCTGCTATAAATATGGAAGTTTCAGTTTACCTGAGACCCTGACCTTATAACCGTTTGAGTCCAGGGGCCCAGGACTGCCTGCTCAAAAGCTCTGGGGCCAGAGCACCGTAGGCTGATCTCAGTGATACCTGTGCTAGGGATGGTCTCTGTGAGTATGGAGGAGAAGACGCCAAGCAGGAAGCAGAAGCACAAGGCCCCACTGTGGGACACATCTGAGTGGCTGTTTCCCCTCTGGGGCCTCAGTTGTACAGGAATGGCAATAATACTCACCTACCTACCTCTTGGGTCTAGGTTGCGCTAGCGTAAAAGAGATGCCCTTTGGGGGTCAGAACTAGGTGGCAGATGGTCTCTAATGTTTCTCAGTCCCCAGGACCCTGCATGGGCCCATCCAAGGTCCCCTAGCTCATTCCTGTCATGACAGAAAAACCCAGAAGACCCAGGTTCAGGCCAAGGTCACAGAGGGTCACTGAGCTCGGCCTTGTGGGAGACAAAGCCAGCTTAAATTCAACACCTGAAACCTTTCTGCACCAGCATACTTGCTGGGTGGCAGCCTCCAAAATCCTGCAGTTTCCAGGGTATAGGATATTTTAATCCCTTTTCAATTTCTCCTACAAGTTCAAAGTCATCCTTAAAATTCAATTTCAAATGCCATCTCCAGGAAGTGTTCCACCATGTCCCCTCTTGTCTGCAGGAGTAGGACGGTGTCCACACATTCCCAAAAGACGTGTCCACCAGAACCCGTGAATGTGAGGTTATTTGGGAAAGGTGTACTTTGCAGGTATAATGAAGATAAGGTTCTCAAAACAAGGCCCTTCTGGATCAGGGTGGGCCCTCAGCTCAATGACAGGTGGCCCTAGAAGACAGTGTGACAGAGCGAGACTTGAGGAGGCCATGGAGTTGGAGGCAGAGGTGGAATGGTAGGGCCACAAGCCAAGGAGGCTTGGAGCCACCAGAAGCTAGACGGGTGGGGAGGTCCCTGGTGTGTGTGTGGAAGGGGCGATACAGCCCAGCAGACACCTTAGTTTCAGACTTCTGCCTCCGGAACTTCCTGAGGAAGAACTCCTATTGTTTAAACCACCCAGTTGGTGATCAATCGTTAACCTAGAAGACAAACACAGGCCACATTCTGGCTCTCGGGGCGTCCTGCTCACCTCTGTGGGGCAGGTGGCACTTAGGTGGCTGTGGTTGCCTCCCACATGTGACCAGATTGCAAGTTTCCTGGGAAGACAGCTGGGTTGAATTCAGCTCCAAACCCTCAGGGCAGAGCAAACTGCAGGCACGGACCGCTTTTCTTCTGTCTTGTTCTATTTTTCTGACTCTATTGACAAAAGTACCCTCTGCTTGAGCCTGCTCCACATAGTGACCTCTGGGGGGCGTACTTGGTACCAGCAGCCCTGGGCTGTGAGAGCGTGTTCCAGCTATCGATCGAGTCCTCTGGTGACCTAGCTTCAGACTCAGGGCTTAGAAATCACACCGTGTCTCTTCTGCCCTCCTCTTTTTTATACTTCTTTTTTAAAATAACTACCAACTCAAAAGAAGTGCAAAAATACTACAGAGATGTCCTCTTGTGCCTCCCACCCACCTTCCCCAGTGGTAGCACCTTACACCTCCTAGAATATGCTGTGGTGAGTGAATGAACAGGTAGATGAATGAGGGAAGGGATGAATGAGCAATTGGATGAGTGCGTGAGTGCCGGCCTTTCCTAGCTCACCGGGTGGGTCTGCAGATGACAGTGTTGATGCAGTAGAACAAAGAACAGAAGGACACAGGGATGAAGGACCTTAAATGCGGCTTCACATCCACCAGTGCTGGCCTCTGACCTACAAGCTCCGTGACCTTGAGGACATCACGTAACTCTCTCTAAAGCCTTGACTTCAGTATCAGTGCAATGGGGCTAATCCAAGGCCCCAGCTACCTGGCATGCAATGAGGATGGGATAGAGGTGTTTGCTGATGGCCCAGGGCACTGGCTGGAATGCAGAGAGCGCCCACATTAACGAAGGAAGCGCTTCCTGTGTGCTGGACGACAAGCCTCGCACGTATTCACATACCAGCCAGTCCTCTGGGCAGCCTGACAGGTTCCTGACATGAATGCACCTATTTTCAGCTGAGGACAGAGGTCAAGGGTGTCAGGCCTGGCCTGAGAGTGACCTAAGGCAGAACTTCATGCTGCTACAAAACAATGGCCTGCCCTCTGCAAACAAGAAGTAAGGGCCATAGAGACATGTAGGACCGGACCTGAAGTCTTCCTGACGCCAGTCCTATCTACACACCTGGGCCGATTGTCTGTGCAGCTTTGACTTCAAACACTCCATCCGGATTCTTTGAAACTGTGACCCCAACCCTAAACCCTATATGTACTTAACCTCCCCTGCAGAGCGAGGCTGCTATCACGCCGATGGCAGCCTGCCTGTATGTAGATGGAACGAATCTGATCTTTCCCACAGCCTCGGCCTCCGGGTGTTTCCTCACGTCCCCACTATCTAACCCAGGGGGGCACAGGAAGTGCTGTGAAGCGTTCTGCACCACTGTGGAGGACAAAGCCAAGGGGGTTTATTATTGCTGTCGTTAACAGTGGCTCTGCCTATAATCAATGTCCATCAGGTTTTCTTTCAGTCCTGGCTCCTCTTGCCTCCCTCGTGTTACCCTCTCCAGTTCCCCAGGTCTCTCCCTCTGCTGCTGGGTCCTGCCCGCTGTCCCTGAGGCCACTCCCACATGAAAGGCCTGTCTAACACACACTCATGCCCAGGCCACCTCAGGACAGTGCCTGGTGCGCAGTAAGCACAAGCATCACCGTTACTGGCATCATAATTTATTGAGCACTTATTATGTGGCAGGGCCCATTAGAAATCGTTGTCACAGATTGTCCTCAAATGGCTCTCAGTGCAGGAAGGTTTCTGCCCATTTAATGGGCAATGAAACTGAGGCTTTTGGAAACAAGTACTGCATGATGCCTGCATTGTTGTCATTGTTAGAAATTAGAGCACACAGTGCTGGACTGTAGTGATCCAACCTACAATTTCTTAGCTTTATGATGGTCCAAAAACAATGGGCACTGAATAGAAGCTATACTTCAAATTTTGAATTTTTCCCCCTAGGCTAGCAATATGTATGGTCTGATCCACTTTCAAGATGTGGGGCAGTAGCACTGAAAAACAGCTCTTTCAGCCCCATAATCACAAGGGGAACAACCAAAACTCTCCAGGGGGCTGTGGTGCTAAGTTAGAGTGTTAGGTAGGTGATGTGTCGTAAATGCAATTTTGTTTGTTTGTTTTTGAGACAGGGTCTCACTATGTAGTTCAGGCTGTTCTTGAATTCACTGTGTAGCCCAAGCTGGCTCAAACTTGTGGTGATCCTCTTGCCTCTGCCTCCCGAGTGCCGGGACTACAGGCATGCACCACCACGCTTGGCCATAAATGCAGTTTTGACTTATAAAATTTTAAGCTTGCAATGGGTTTGTATGGACCAGACCTCACTGTAAGTCAAAGAGCATCTATGTTGCTAGTCAAGCTTCCCAATTGCTCATTCTGTGATTGGAAGTCTTACCTTTGGCTCTCCTCACTTATTCTAGGGCTCAGGTCCCTTCCATATCACACACACACACACACACACACACACACACACACACACACACTGCCTCCAGTGGAGAAATGTATTGTAGCTCCAAACCCAACAAGGGCCTGCCATGTGGAATGTTCAAGGAACTCTTCCTACAAATCCCAAAAAGACAGCCACCCCAACAGGAAAATGAGCAAATGACAGGAGTAGGTAATAGCATCCAGGCAGGTGAATTCCCAAAACTGGCAGAAGACAAACTGCAGATGAAAGAAATACAAATGAAAAGCAGCAGTCTACACTTACTGGACT
This sequence comes from Chinchilla lanigera, assembly GCF_000276665.1. NCBI lineage: Eukaryota > Metazoa > Chordata > Mammalia > Rodentia > Chinchillidae > Chinchilla > Chinchilla lanigera. The sequence continues at coordinate 9,606,180 of NW_004955455.1, forward strand.
GTAGCAAGATCTGGAATGTGGATATTCCCCACGCAGCCAAGTAAGGGACTCAGCACCTCATGTCATGCTGTGGGGCCCTGGGAATGCCTGGGACATCCTGTTCAAGCCCACAGCCTGCCCAGAGACCTGCTGCAGGATGTTCAAGCAGATTGTTGGTGCAGCGACGCCCTCTGCTCCAGAAATAAGCCCTTATATGAGGATCCCTGCAGATAGGATTTATGAAGGAAGCATTCCAGGAAAACCAAGTCAAGGAGTGGGGAAGTGGGATTGGGAAAGGGAGGAGATCAGGCGAGGGCGCGGCATCCTGCAGAGGCCCACAGAGGGTTCACTCACGTCCAGAGAGCGCTCGGGGGACAGCGCAGGTCACATACCCGGAGGCTGAGTATTTATGCCTCTCGGCCCTACCCCAGGATGTGCATTCCCAGATGCAGCCTGCCTTTGAGGTCAGTCCTCCTCTGAGGAGGAGCTGCAGGTGCCAGCTCCCAGCGAGGCAGGAAACAAGAGCCTGTGGGAGACAAGTCTATGAAAGAGCCAAGGCCCAGGGGGCGCAGGCAGGCCACAGGTCATCCGCTGGCACTGGATGCTGGAGACCCCAAGTGCTGGGCGTGGTAGGGGGAGATAAGATGGGGCGGCCCCTAACCTGGGATACAAAGCCATGGTGAAGAGCTACTGATAATCAGGTGCACACATAGCGACCCAGAAACAGCATTTTCTCTTCCTTCTCGTTTTCTCTCTCCTTCTCTCTTTGTGTGTGCGCGTGCCTGTGTGTGTAGCCCTGGGGACTGACTCCAGAGCCTTCCTACGGAGTTACATCCGCAGCCCTTTTTTTATTTTGAGACAGGGGACACACTAAGTCACTAAGTTGCCCAGGATGAGCTCCTATTTGTGATCCTCCTGCCCCAGCCTCCTGGAGTGCTGTGATTACAGGCACGTGTTCCCACGCTGAGCTCCTACAGCTATCTGAAAACTCTCAGGCCCGGGGGCCCTGAGAGCGCCCAAGGACCTTGGAAACACATGCGTGCAAAGTCCCAACCCAGGTCCTGCGAGAACCAAATGGCAAGAAACACATTGGACAGATTAGCGTGGCTCCGTGGGAGGGGTGACGGGTGTGGGAGAGGGGGCCATGGCGTAAGGAATGCAGTGGAAAAGGAAAACAGGACAAGTTGGGGCCTCTGGAAGCCAGCTATGCAGAGGAAGATGGAGAGATTGTAATCTTGTCAAATTTCCCTCCTCTTCCGAAGTCCAGGAAAATCCCAAACGCACCAACACCCCAAGCCCCTGCCTGGGGGTCCCTGACTCTCTGACCAAGCCATGCTAGGCAGGCAGAGAGCCAAATGAGCACCTTCAGAGCCCCACCCGCGGTCCCCTCTGCTGGGCAGGGAAGGAGCTTGGACTTGGACTAGCCAACGGAAGTAACAGCCACGGCTCCTGGGGAGCAGCTGTGCAGTATCCGTCCCCTCCTCAGTGAGCCCAGGCCCTGCGGGGGACAGGATGGCCATAGGCTGTGTCCTGCCCACACCCACACACAGGACCCCTGCAGGGGGAAGTCTAGACTCAAGGTCACATCTGGTTCCTACTGTGACAAGGAACCAAAACCTCAGGCGGATGTTGCCGGTTTTAATCCTGAACAAATGTGTATGTGGCGCTCACTAAGTTCCAGCCGCCATCCAAGCACTATCACAGAAGAAGAAACTGAGGCACAGAGACAGTAATATACCCAAGCTCACACACACACAGCCCAGGTAAGCACGGCAAGTCAAACTAGCCGTGCTGGACAGAAGGGAAGCCGGGAGATGGGCAGGCTTCCAACTCAGAACCGCTCAGTTGCCGAACTGACTCTCTCCTCAACCTCCCCCACCCCCAGGCCATTCTAAACCCCTACGGCCTTTGCCCCGAGAACCTCCAAGTATCCCGGCAAGATCAGCCCAGTAGGGATCAGGATACGCATGCTCAGAGGGCCATGAGGAGGCTTCAGGCTCCCTGTGATTTTTTTCCCCAAGCCTGAGTGGGAGATGCTGAGGAAAAAAAGCCCGTCTGAGGCAGGCTCACTCCTCCCCACCCTGAGGACCTGCCCAGCCTCTGCTCCCTCTCCTGCCTGGGACGCAGCACGGGACCACGCCCTCATCCCCTCTGCTTCCCCCATCCCTGCGAGGTCATTTCCACAGCCCCGCCGTAGCCCGGGGTGCCCAAGGAACAAAAGTCCAGGGCTGGGGCAAGGGGGGCAGACGGTTGCTGGGGTCACCCGCACCCCAACTGGTGAGCGGCAGGCAGCACAGGGATTGGAACCCGCCTTCCTGTGACCCCAGGGCGCCCTCCTCAGGCTGCTCCTGCCTGCCCTGTGTCCCCCGGTGGCTCAGGGGACAGCGAGGCCAAGGGCCATCTGGGCAGCAGATGCTTGCCTTTTGCTTCTCTCTGTCACTGCTTGTGCCCCTTGGCCAAATGGTCACGAGTCTGCAAAGGCCTCACTCCCCTTCTGCCTGCCTCTCCCTGCCTGCTTCTTCCTCAGGTCCTGGTCGCTTGCTCTTCCGGCTGGTTGGTCTCAAGGCCTCTCTGCTTCCCTCCATGTCCTGCCCGCCTTGTCCCTCTTCTCTCTGGACTCTCCCTCCTGTCTTCTCTGTCCTCCCCTTTCTAGGTCTCTCCCTCTCCCTCTGCCCTCCACCTGCCCGCATCCCAGACAGCCCTCCCCACAGACAGGCTCCCTGCCCCTCCCCTGACTGTGACATCACTCACCTGTGACAGCACTGTCCCTTGTTCCTGACCAGCAGAAACCGCCAGCGGCTGCTCCGGCCCACAGTCTCTCCCTCCGAGCTCTGCCGCTAATCTACCCGGGCTGTAGGCCCCTGGCCAATGGCAAGAACCTTATCGGGACCCGTGGGCGTGGGAGCCCATCAGGGAGGCTGGAAACTCTGCCTCCATCCTGCAAATGGCCTTGTTTGGCCTGGCTCCTGTCCCGTCTCCTACCATCATGGCCCACCCTGAGAGTTCGGCTGGAAGGCCTGGACAGTTCTCCTCCTGTTCTCTCTGTTCCAAAAGGCTTTTCGGAGCTAGAAGGCCCCTCCGGGGGTGTCCTGACTTGTTCCTGGGAAAACTGAGACAAGTATCAGGGAGTGTCTGTCGTGTACATGGTATACCCCAGAACTAGAACTGTGGCTGGCACCTCACACGCCTATGGCTCAGGGAGGTTTGTGTCTTTGTTGCATAGATCCACAGAAGGGGCTCAGAGAGGTGCAGTGAGCAGCCCAGGCTCACACAGCTTTTAAGGATCAGCTTAGGGTTTGAACCACAAACTCTCTGACCCCAAAGCCCAAGATTATAGCCTCAGCCAGTAGCAAAAATAGCGTCAGGCATCAGTCTGGTGCTTGACTATGTCTCTCCTCTGAACATGCTGGCTGCCCCCAGCCTGGACAACCATAAGTCAGGATGTCTTTGCCTGCAGCCAAAGCCCCCGGGTTGTCGCCCGGCCTCCCAGCTCCCAGGGCAGAAAGACGGGGCCTCCCGGCTCCCACAAGACTCCAGGCGTCAGGAACCAGGAAAGACACAGTGCCAGCAGACGCTCCAGCCGCGGGCCTGGCTGCCGCCTGGGACAGAATTAGCTGAGTGCCGAGAGGGGAGTGAGCAGGACTTGCTTCCTCCCTGGTCCCACACCCACGCGGGGGCTCCCGCTGAGTCACCACGGGAGCTGAGCAGGGCTGCCAGACAGCCTGCCCCACTTTCTCCTGGGCTAGAAAGCACAGCGTTTGATGGGCAAATGCGAGGATCCCTGAAAGAATTTCCTTCCTCCCTGGGATCTGGTCTCAGACCTGCGGTCCTCTTGCTCCTTGCCTTCTGACCTCCAACTTGATCCACAAGGGTACGAAGGGTCCACGGCCTGACCCCTTTGGGCCTCGTAGCACTCTCTCTCTCTCTAGCCCCTGAGCCTGGGGATGGCAAGGGCCGCTTCCACAGCCACACCTAGGGCAGGCACGTGCCTTCTCCTGCCCCCTCCTGAGCCTTCCTTGAGGAAGCTCTCATCATCCATTCCTGCCGACACCCTGACTCGGACACAGGCTCTCCACATGTCCCTTCCTTCACCCCACATCTACCCACTTTGTCTCCTGAACAGCTCACAGATATACCCACCACCTGCTCACCCAAACGGTTACCGCAGGCCCCTAGCCAGACTCTTACTTGGCTATGGCTTGGATAAATATCTCTCAAAAGCCCGTGTGTTGAAGGCGTGGTGCCCTGCCCATGGTGCCTTTGGGAGGTGGTACAGAGAATATAATGGAAGGAAGTTAGGCCACTGGAGGGGGTATTAATGGGGACCTTAAATACTTCCTCACTGTGTTTGCTGCCCAGCTACCATGAAATGAACTGCTTCTTCCACCACTTGCTCCACCATGATGCGCTGTCTCCCCACAGGCCCAAAGCAATTAGCCACGGACTGAAACCTCCAAAACTGTGAGCCAAAGTAAACCTTCCCCCTTCCTAAATTGATATATCTCAGATATTTGTTACAGTCACCGGAGCCTGAAGCACAGGGTAGATCTTTCCAAAATGCAAACCATATCATGTCACCGCTACTGAAAATTCCTGAGTGCCTCTTGCTTGTCCTAGAAATCCAGACCAGCTCCTTACTGAAGCCTCGACCCTGCCTTCCTGCGAGCCAAGCTGGCAGCAGGCCCCACAGGCCCGGGTGGATTGTGGACACTTTCTCAAATACTCAGTCCCGTTACCACATAGGAGACCCATCTGCCCTTGTGACCATTCCTAACCACAAAGCAACCGGCAAGAGCACATGGGTGGGTGTCTCTGCTTCTAGGCCAGAAAGACACCCCGGCGCCCCGTGATGGGTCCAGTACATCCCAGCCACCAGGCTGGTGCACAGGGCCACCGGGAAGACAGCCATGCCTCTTCCCATAAACACTGGCCGGCCCCTGGAGGTGGCCCGTAAATAAACGTCTGCCCTTGCTTATCTCCCGCTGGTCGGGGCGGCCCATACACTTAATCCTCCAAAGTCAGCCTGGAGCCCACTCAGGCAGTTAATCCCGAGCTGTGTACACAGCACATCTGGAAGGAGTCAGGCATGGGCGCGTTCACGTAGGCTGCTCAGGATGTGGTCAGAGAAGCTGCCGAGGGATCCATTTGTCCCGAGCCAGGAGCCAGCCTGGGGCACGCACTGGGTATGCTGCTCAGCGTGTCTGTTTGGAGGGTAGAACCTGGCGGGCCCCAGTTGTCCTTGAGAAGTTGCTGCCCAGCCTCTGTCCTCCTAAATCCGGGCCTGCACAGCCCATCTTCGGCACCAAAGGCCAGCCACAGAGGCACCACACTCTACTCTGGCACCTTGAGGTACCCAGGAGGTGTCAGACAAAAGAGCCTCCCCAGATAGTGCCCCGCCTGGCCTATGAGAGGGCGCAACAAACAGGGACTCGGGCTTATCTCTGTCTTAATCCTTGCTTCTAACCCCTCGGCTTTGCTTCCTCCTTCTCCATCTCTGTCAAAAGAACGAAAACACCTCAGCAGGGCCTTAAAACCATGCCTGATCATGACCAGGTGTATGAGACCCAGCAGGCCATCCTACCAGGCCCCTTTGAGCCTGAGGCGGCTGAGGTTTGACATAAATAGCCATCAACAGACTAACTTCATTTTATTGAGCACCTACTATGTGTGCCAGGACACTGAGGGGCGCTTTGTGAGTGAGCATCACCTGCCCCAAACCCTGTGGGACAGTGACTTCTTTGGGCCATTTCAGAGCTGAGAAGCTGAGGCCCAGCTAGGCTGAAAGCTTCCCCCAGGTCACATGGGTAGTAAACGGCCAAGGTGAGATCTGAATCCAAATTGAGAATTGTGTGCGCTTTCTTTTACACTTCATAAGCTCCACTTAGCAAGTGTCCTTACAAAGCTCTCCAGTCCCCCCACCTTCATCCATTATCTACAGAACAAGAGCTGGGAGCTGATGATCTCCAAGTCTCCCGTTCTGCTTTAAAAACTCCAAAGCTGAGAGAGCCAAGTGTCCCTTCCAAGCCTTGGGGATAATAAGAAGACAGCATGACCTGGCTCCATGCTGTGTGGTTCTGGGAAAGTTACTTTGCGTCTCTGAACTGTAGTTGACCAGGTCCTTGCTGGCTGCAATGAGATTTCCCAAGCCTCGCAGTGACTCAGAGCCCCACTTGGGCTTGGGCAGATGGGCTTCACAGGGCTTCCTGGCTCTGTGACTTCCTGGCTCTGCCAACCACCTCTTGTCTGTAAAATGGGGCTCGAGTTATCACCCTGCAGGGTGAGGAACAATGAACATGGGGGGGGGGGACCATGAGTGTGACCGCAAACAGCAGTGTGGACACAGTACCTGGCACATAGTAGGTGCTCAGTAAAACTCAGATGGTGATGATCTATGGGAGCCACAGTGTCAGATCTATGGGACCCGCAGAGCCACGGTGGGGCCCAAGAGGAAGGCTGGGCCCCATCCCCTCCCCAGCACCCCCACACCTCGGCAGAGTCTTGGCAAAGTGTCTCTCACACTTTATTAGTCTTTCCGTGGGAGCACAGCTGTCACCCTGGGGACGCGGGCACTAAATCTGAAGGAGGAGGTGGCCCTGGCTGCGTGACTCCGCGCCTCTGTCTCTACTTCTGGGACTTGTGGATGGGCCGACGCTGCTGCGCAGGAGAACAGCCCACCTGCTGGGCCTGGATAAAGAGCCGGCCCTTTGCAGGATCTCAGACCCGGCCAGCACCCTTCATCCTCATTTCACAGGTGAGAAGACCAAGGCTCAAACTTGGAGATCTTCCCCTAAGTGCCCAGGAACCCAGTGAGCAGGGAGGAGAGGCGTCCAGGCTGGGCTTCCGGCTTTTCCTCCCTTCCTTTTCCGTCCTTCTTGAAATCTGTGGCAAGCCTCTGGGAACCAGGTTGGGATTCCAGCTCCTGTGCTTCCTGGCTGTGTGACCTTGGGGAGCCCCCGGCTCTCTGAGCCTCGGCTTCTCCTCTCTGGCCCTCATCTCAAGGAGCTGTGAGGAGCAGTGAAGCCAGGCTGGTGACGCTCCCCTCCCCCGTGTGATCACCAGCACTGTTAATATCACGAGGAAGAGGGTCGTGTCATAGGGCGACACTGACATGTGTTCCAGGCTCCCCCTTCCCGCTCTCACCTTGGGGACCTTCTACCCAAGCACATCTGGCCCAGGGCGGCCCCACCCGGGCCCCTCGCTGGCTGCCCCTCAGCGGCACCTTGCTCCTGAGACTCCTGGCTGGGGAGGACGGGAAGTGAGTTCGGCGTGGGCCTGGTGGAGTGTGGTTTGGCACCTTCGCCTGGGAGGGTCAGAAAACAGAGCTTCTATTGGAGTGCAGGGTGGGGTCTCCCAAGCGGGCTGACTCAACCCCTCCAGGAGGCTGAAAAGCTTCCGGCACTGGGCTAAGCTCCCGGGGCCAAGGACTCCTCCTTGCAAATCCTCTGCTCCTCCTGTCTCCTTTCCTCCCTCCTTCCAGGAACTATTTACTGAACACATACTATATGCAGGACCCAGGTGAGACCAGGGATGCAGCAGAGGACCGAACAGACACATCCTACCCTGGGAAGGGGGCCTGATAGTACCCTACATACATAAATTAATACATAGCAAAGGAGGCAAACGGCTCTGGAAGCCGCCTGCCACTCACCAGCTGTGTGACTTTGGGCAAGTCACTGCACCTCTCTGTGCCTAGTTTCCTTATCTGAAAAATAGGGTAGCTAGTAGCTCCTCCCTCATTGGGTGTTTGCAAAGACTGAATGAATTTATGTTGGTAATGGTGTAAGAGCACGTCTGGTCACAGGAAGCATTATGTTGGAAAAACAGATGAATAGAACAGCAGAGGGTGAGAGGTGCAGTGACTGAAGTATAAGAGGGAACAGAGTGTAGAAAGCTGCTGGCTTAGGGAGAGGTGACATTAGAGTGGAGACCTGAGCCGAGGGCGACATCACCAATCTAATGGGAGAGAATTTCAGGCAGTGGGAATGACAAGTGCAAAGGTCCTGAGACAGGAGCAGAATTAACAGGTACAAGAAATGGCACAGACTCATTCATTCATCCATTCACTAAAAAAGCTGTCAGTGGACGCTTTGCGTGTCACTATCCTGCCAGAGCTGTGGGAATAAGTTGACCCCATCCCCGCCCTGACAGAGGGTATTAAGATGTCACTGAAAGTCTGAATTTCTTGCAAACTGACCATGCTGAGCTGTGCTAGAGATAGGGTGGGGTTTGGCACAGTCCCCACCCCCGCCTCTATTGTCCCCTGACTCTAAGGCAATAAGTTGCCTTCTGTTAATCACACTGTCTGCCCCTGGTCTTGGGTGCTGCAGAAACAAGAGCAACCCAAGAGAAGGATGAGCCAGACGTTCTTGCTGTCAGCTTCGTGGGAGCGCACACATCTCATTGCAGAAGTGAAAAATGCGCACTCAGCATTTGCATCTCCTGTCTGGCCCTGCTGGTTGCTGAGCTGTGACCCTGGGTCTGTCCAAAGCAAAGCTTAAGTGGCTGGGAGACTGCAGAGGAGGCAGCATTCGAGCTGAGTCTGGAGAGTATAAACCCTTTGCCAGGTGGTGCCACAGAGGGAGAAAAGGTCTCTGCAGAGGGCCTGTGTGTGCGCAGTCACAGAGGCTTGATAAAGGGGGGAAGGAGGTGTGACAGGAGACACAGTGAGGCAACAAGAGAGGTTCAGACTGTAAGGGCCCCTGAAAGCCATCAACTGTATCCTGTGAGTAATGGGGAGCCATGGATGGTTCTAAGCGGAGGGTGTCCATCTTCCTAAAAGGACTAAAGGTCCTAACCCGGATGTGTGTTGTGGACTGCACTGCAGGAAAGAAGAATGGAGGGCAGAGAACAGTGAGGGCCCAGCGAGCTGAGAAGCAGGAACGATCTTTGCGGTTCCAGGAATCCAGATTCCCATCAGAGAACTGCGGGGTCTGTCAACCCATTTTTCATAAAGAGATTCCTTCCGAGCACATGGGCGGGTTTGTTTCCAGAGCCGTTTCCATGACCAGTGCCCCAAGGAAAGTCTAGAACAAGCAAGGAGGGACAGAGACACTCAGCTGAGTCCTCCTGGGAGAAGCCAGGAGGGGCCCACACTGGCCAGTCCCGGGCCCTGGGCCTCACCTCCCACCACAGCCCCCGTGCTGCAGATGAAATCTGGTCACCACGGCAATGCTGAGTCCCTGTCCCCCGGCCTTAGTGACCCAGGCCCTTCCAGCACAGGAGGAGGGGAGAGACCAGAGGCAGGCAGAGTGGCAGCCAGACCTGAGCTCACACGGCAGGCCCTTCCCAGGACAGGTGCACAAGGCAGGGAAATCTGAAGACCCCGGGAGGTGCAGGATTGGCCTTTGGGACTCCAGAAAGGCCTTCCTCAGCTCCAAATGACGCCTGGCACCTTTTACTGGGATGCCTGGAGTCTACCATCTGGGCTCTAGCGTTCACCCCGCCCCGGTACCTTGCAGGGAAAGGGAAGAGGGGGTGAAGAGGAACAGGAAAGGGGGAGAAGGAGCAGGAGGAGGAAGGTGTGGGGAGAAAGAGAATGGGGCTTTTGGGCCAAGAGCACACTGCAGTAGGACGGCAGGATCGGGACTCAGACGTCAGCTATTCTTACCTTGTCGGATGCGGTTAGCGGTTGCTGGGAGTGTGTGAGTGTGAGTGTGTATATGCACGTTAGCATTTAAGTGTGCCCGAGAGACTGTGAAAGGGAAGGGAGCACAGAGAGGGAGGCAGGAGGGAAGCACCAGGGCGGGAGAGCAGGATCCCTGGGCAGGCGCACCCGTCCCCTTCTGGGCCAGCTTGGAGCAGGCCGGGAACCTGGGTGACTGACCCAGGGCAGGGCCTCCAGGCTCCTGGGAAGCCCTGGGTGGGGTCAGTAAAGGATTTCTAGGTGGCTGGAGCACAAGTCCTTCCAGTCCAGCCCATTCCCTGTGCTCAAGGAGCCCAGGGCCCCTAACATGGGGCTCCAGGTCTCCTGGGTTTTGCTCTGTGAGTTCCTCCACCTGAGCTGTTCTTTTCTTTTTGTTTCTTTTCTTTCTTTTTTCTTTTTTTTTTTTTT
>NW_004955455.1:9616309-9636857 GCF_000276665.1 Chinchilla lanigera
TTTTTTTTACTGGGTATTGAACCCATCCCTTTTTTGTTTTTCTTTTTCTTTTTTTTCTTTCTTTTTTGTCTTTTTGAGACAGGGTCTCGCTCTGCAGTTCAGGATGGCCATGAGCTCCCTTTGTAGCCCAGGCTGGTCTCAAACTCACAACGATCCTCCTACCTCAGCCTCCTGAATGCTGGGATTACAGGCGTATGCCACCAAGCCTGGCTCCTTTTTTCTTTTTTGTTTTGAGGCAGAGTCTCACTAATTTGCCCAGGCTGGGCTCAAAGTTGTGATCCTCCTGCTTCAGCCTCCGGAATAGCAAGGATTACAGGCGTGCGCCATCACTCCTGGTTTAGGTGTGGTGTGCTTTTCACAAGAGTCCCTTGGCTCCTCCCATCCCCACTGTACCCTGAGCACAAATCACACTGGGAAGGCAGCCAAGTGACAATAAGAAAGAACAACCCCTGGAGACATGCCAGGTGGCTGGTGGGGCACTTAAATCTCCCCATCTCCTGGCATCCTGGCAAGCCACGCTGTGCCCAAGGAGGGGTGTTATTATCCCCATGGCGTAGATCCTGAGTCTATACCACCAGCCAGTGCCCGGGGAGCCAGGGCTCAAAGTCATCTCTCTGGCAGCGCGAGACCCATGTGCTCTTTAAAATGCCCCCGTGTCCTATCGCAATGTCTCAGCATCCCCAGGTGGGCTGACAGCCCCTCTCATAAGAAGGCTATGAGATGTGACCACTGGGCCTCCCTGCCTTCCTCTCCTTCACAGTGCGACCCCCTGAGGACTTGGAAGGCCTCACTCGTTGCCTGTTGCCTGTGAGAGAATCAAAAAGCCAGAGAGTCCAGATGACAGTAGGCCCTGTGTAGGCGCCACCTGCATGCCCAGCGCCTCTCCTCAGAATGTGCTTTCAGGGCAGAGGTTCTTGTTGCCAATTTTCAGATGTCCACAGCTAAGAAGGGGTGGGAGTGGGATTTGAATTTGGACTATTCTAACCCCAAGGTCCACAACTTTGACGATCGTGACTGTCCTTTATGTATGATCTGTGGTTTGTCCCCTGGGCACAGACCTTGTTGTCCACATTGGTTGCTCCTACTTGTGTCTAGGTCTGGCAGGTGAGCAACACAGCACACATCTGCACCCCCACCTCACAGGACCCTTGGCCACCCCAACTGACCCACCTCTGGAGGGCACAGACTTGGGGGCAGGAAGGGGTGCTGCAGGGACCTGTCCATCCTGGTGGACCCTGACAGTCCCCAGAGCCCTGAGCTGCCAGGCACCAGGCCAGATGCAGGGACCTTGGGCAGCCAGGCAGCTCTGGCCCCTGGGAATTTCCTCGCTCCAGCCCAGGCAGCTGATGAATGGGCTGGCGCACCTCCCGGCACGCAGGATGGTGGAGTGTGGGATCCCACCCTGTTCCCAGGCTCGGGGGAAGGAGGGACAGGCTGCCCCCGACACTGTACTGCCACCTCTTCCAAGGCAAAGCCTAACCTTGACCCGGGAGGGGTCTGGCTGGGAAAGCCACCCTTCCCCACCCTCCCCAGCAAACAGAAAGCTGGTGTGAGGCCAGAGAAAGCTCCAGAATCCTAGAAGTCGCTGTTGGCAAGGCTTTAGGGTCTGTGGGTCTGCCACCCTTGTGTTAAAGAAAAGTCTCAGGGCCACAGCAAAGCCAGATGCCAGTTCCCTGCTGACCCCTGGCTCGCTGTCCCATGCTGGGCGTGGGACACGGTTCCTGCATCTGCAAAGGGGCTGAGGTGAGGACTCTGTGAGGCCACTCACTCAGAGTGTACTTGGTGACAGGTCATCCTGCTCTGCCCAGGCTGCGGGGTGTCACAAGCAAACTAGGCTGTCGCCTGGTCCCTCCCAGTACACACAGCCGACTGGCAGAAACAAGCATGCCTGTGGGTTGAGGCTTGAAGGGAGGTCCTGGGAAGTCAGTCAGCGCTCTGAATCCCCACCAGCAGAACTCCTAAAGACTCAGTCATTAGAAAGCACCTCCTTCTTCACTATTCTGCACTTGAACAACCTGCTGTGTTCATCCCAGGCCTGGTTCAAGTGTCTGGAGTCACACAGTCCCACACCTCCCTCTCCGGTGGTGCACCCACTTCCTCTTTTTGACCTTGGCCAGCACTTTCTCTGCAACAGTTCAACTATTTTTTTTTTTTTCAGCCTGAAGGATTGAATTTAAAGTCTTCCCATTGAGCTATATCCTCACCCACCCCCATTTATTTTTATTTTTTATTTTGAGACAGGGTCTCACTAAGTTGCCCAGACTGGGTTCACACTTGCAAACCTCCTGCCTCAGCCTCCCGGAGTGCTAGGATTGCATCATTCTTACCCAATTGCCAGCTGGCCTGCCCTGGGACAGTCAATGGAGCTGTTTTCTTTTTTTTTTTTTTTTTAATGGAGCTGTTTTCTCTGGGACGGGTTTTTCTTGTAGATCTGTTGATTTGTTTGTTTGCTTGTGCACTGGTTTGGACCCAGAAAGAAGTGAACAGTTCGAAAGAGGTCTGCTACACGGGGAACAGAAATGAAAAGTGAGAGTGAAAGGAGGATGTGGGTGGGGACAGAGCTGGAGCCAGGACTGAGGGGAAATGCACACAATAGGGAATGCCCTACATGCTAATGGTGGGTGTGTGCGGGGCTCCAGTCTTCCAGGCAGACCAGCTCCACAGGTCCCAGGCTCCTGCTCACAGCTTTCCCCAGGGGGACCCTTTGGGTCTGACCACGCCCAGCCTCGAGTTCCCGGATGTTTTGAAGGCGCCAGGGCGATATTGCCCCCTACAGCAATTCAGAAAAAGGCGCTTCCCCCAGGCATGCCAGGGAAGGGGTGAGTGTTCATTTCCGTCTAGACACATACATTGCTGGTTTAATCTCAAGACATTTCTAGACATCTGAGAGGGGGCCCTGAACTGTGGGGGCCTGAAGTCTTCCACCCGTGACTGCCTCTCAGAACTGGTCCTCTGGCAAGGTCAGCAGCCATAAGGGAGATGCCGTTCTTTGTGGAAAAATGCCAGGACAGAGGCTTCTCTGCACCCTTGGGGGACAGGCCTGGCATCCCCACACAACATGGATGTTGGAGTGTTTTATGAGACAAACGGCCATGAAGAGGTCTCATGTGACCCGTAGGCACTGTCCTAGGACACCTCCACTTACATACTCATGAAGCGTGCTCCTTTTGGTCTCAAAGCCCCGGTCTGGACAGAAAGTTATCTGAGAGCCCCTCTCTTTCCTGGAGGGGAGGGGAACAAAGAAATAAAAGTCCCCATGTCCTGCCTTCCACCTGCCTTGTCCTGGGCCCTGTGCTAAGCCCTGGCCCTGCATCATTAGATTCCCATAAGAGCCCAGTAAGACAGGTGCTACTGTGATCCTCATTTGATAGATGTGGAAACTGAGGCTCAAAGAGCTACTTAAAAAGGTAGCTGGGTGCCAGGCACCTGTGTGCGGAACTGTCAAGGATTTAGATAGCACCGCCTTCTGCACAGAAACAACTCTTCTGATTACTTCTCTCTTGCGGAGGTAAAGGCTGAGGCTCAGGTCTCAGGTAAAAAGGAGGTCTCAGGTAAAAAGGAGGTCTCGGGGACTCCAAATCAGGAGAGAGGACTGGAGATATACAGAGAAGGCAGATTTCTGCATGAGGTACCCTTGGCAGCTCCAGAGGTGGAGCTGGGGCTCTGTGGGTCCTAGAGGAAGCCAGGCAGGCCCAAAGAGAACAGGGTAGTGACAGGTCAGCTGTCAGGTTCCAGTGCTGTCCAGATTCCAGAGGTGGGAGCCTGAGACCACGAGGAAACACGTTTCGGAGGAGAGCTGGCGTACTTGGGCAGCCCCTGGGAGTGCCCACTTTTATTTTTGCATTAGTGGGGATGGACCCCGGGGTCTTCACACTGAGCTACATCCCAGCCCCCCTTTCTATTTTTTACTTTAAGACAGGGTCTCACTAGGCCACTAAATTGCTCAGGCTCAAATTTGTGATCCTCCTGCCTCTGCCTCCCCGAGTACCGGGATTACTGGCCTGTTCCACGAGGCCTGCCTTATTTTCTGCTGTTGTTCATTTCTAAAATAAAAGCAGTGATGACATTCCTGGGGTGCCAAAACCCTTCCCTCCACCAGCTCACCCCAGCCTTCCCAGCGACAGGAAAAGATCCACAGGAGTTTTCCACCTGCAGCTCAAGAACCAACCCTGCTGGCAACAAGGTGCCTGCTCCTCCTGGGCAGGACTCCGTTCTCCTTCTTTGTAACACTCATGGTGCTCCCCACTCACCTCTCTGAAGGCCTGAGTGGCAGACAGAGAAGTCTTTGTCTCCCTCCTCCCTCCCTCCTTGTCCTCCTGCAAAGAACCCAGCCCGTGGCATCTCTGGGGCAAGCTTCTGAGCACCCCACCACACACACCCTTGAATCGCTGCCTTAGTGAGCCTTGGGAACCACAGCAGTTAAATTCGGGGTCCTCTCTCTCACTCTGCCTCCCAACTGTCATGATGACCGCCTCCCTGTGCAACTCACAGGTGAAGAAAGCAAAGCTCAGAGGGGTCAAGCGATCTGCCCAAGGTCACACAGCTTAAACATGCAGAAGCCAGGACTTGACGCCAAAGCCATGCTCAAGGTGTGGTGGTCAAGGGTGCAGACTATGGAGCCAGATGCCCAAGTTCAAATGCCAGTTATGCTGGATTGTACCTGCAGGAGCTCTTCGCTTTGTTTAAATTCTGTGCCTCTGTCTCCCTATCTGTAAAATGGAGCAGCAAGCAGCAATGGAGTGTGTACTTCATAGAGCTGCGATTAGGATATAATAAGACAAAGAATACAAAACACACAGAATCATGATGCATGCATGGGCCATAATAAATCTTCAACAAGTGAAATAATACCATTACTGTTACTGCTATTAATTATGATCAGGAACCCTACTATTATATGACTTTCCATCAGACACGACTATGGCACAGTTGTAAAGGAGTGAATTTTAAAAACTTCCTCCCAGAGCTTCTTTCACAGTGAGGTACAAATACGTGATGACGGATGGCATAGTCCTCACTGTACACTGACTAAACCTTAACTGAGCACCTGTTACCTGCCAGATGCCCGGACAGGAGCTGGAAGTACAAACACGTAGTTCCTGCTCCGTGAAACCCGAAGCGAGACAGAGGAAACACGCCGGAAGCGGGCGCAGCGAGCCGGTGGTGCTGAGGCTCCCAACTCCGGCTGCAGAGTCGGGGAGGCTGCATTTGAAAGAAGAGAAGCAGAGGGCGGGAGGAGCTGGCCCGGCTGACGCTCAGACTGGGGCAGCCACCCAGGCCCAAGACCTGTGCACATTCGCACTATGGCCAGAGCCGCAGCTGGGCTCCGAACCGGGGTCTTCAGGGAGTGTGGCGGTGGAGGAGATCCTGGAGTCTGAACCCAGGGCCTTGACACTGGGCTACAGACCCAGCCCTTTTTTAACTTTTTGTTTTGACAAAGGGTCTAAGTCCCTAAATTGCCAGACTGGGCTCGAACTTGAGATCCTCCTGGGATTACAGCTGGGATTCAAGGCACTGACGGCAGAAACGCAGGCACGATGTGGAGCGGAGGTGGAGTTGTAGCCAGAACTCATGGACCCTGCTGTCCCCCTAAGACCCTAATGGGGAGGCCCGGTTAGGGAGAAACCCTGTGCCTCCCTGCCCAGGCTCCAGGAGGTGGGCAACAGGAAGGCTTGCAGGTCTCTCTCCTGAGCTCCACCAGGACGCCTAACCCCTCCAAGCATCTGCGACACAGAATTAACCCCCACCTCCCCTTCGCTGCCGGCGCAAAGTACCAGCCTGCCTCGCAAGACCCTTACTTGTGCCGGGTCACGGAGGGGCGAAGCCTTCTCCTTCCTTTTTATGCTCCCTCCTCCCTCCGGGCCTTGGTCAGGGTCCAGACACTTGCTCTGCTTTGGCCTTCCCACACCCCCACACCGACAGCTGTCTGGCCCCGCCCACACCCGCAGGCCCCGCCCACACCCACTAGCCCCGCCCACTGCCCAACTCCTTCCTTTGCCCTGTAAGGAAGTAGAAGCTCCAGATCCCTAAAGCTCCAGCAAGGTTCTATTTAAAGAAACACAGATGGCCGGGGTAGCTCAGCAGCACAGCGCCTGCCTGGTAAGTGTGAGGTCGTGAGTTCAACTCCCGGCACCAAAAAAGAAAAGAAACACAGTTCAATCTTGGAAAAAGCCTGTATGCCCATCAACAGATGAATGCATAAAGAAAATGTGGGTATTTATACACAATACAATACTACTCAGCCATAAGGGAGGACAACTTTGAGTCATTTATAGCAAAATGAATGCATCTTGAGACCATAATGCTTAGTGAAATACATCCGATTCAGAAGGTTAAATGTTGCATGGTTTCTCTTACATGAGAAACCCAAAGTATAAATAATTTGAAGACCAAAATTAAAGACAGATGAAACAGGTTAGATAGACTTTGTGGAGCTGGCAATGGTATCTGAGGATGGGGAAGAGATGGGGGAGGGAAGTAAAAATGACCAGGATGCCATATTTATAGGTACCAATTCCCCACGATGAAGGTTTTTATCATGTATCCCAAACATGTACTAATAAACCAACAGAATAACAAACCATGAAGCAACCCAGTCTGTCAGCCGTTCACACCACAGGGCGTGGCGCTGAGTGGTGTTGGAGCCGAGGGCAGAGCCCGTTCACGAGCCGGGGGCCCCCACCCAAGGCCTGCTTCGGCTCACCGCTGCCCTCCTGTGGGCCCAGCCCTCAGCCTGTCCCTCACCAACACAGGCATAACCCACATCCCAGGGCTGCCCACGAGGCCGACCCCACCCGAGGCACAGGTCTGCTCGGCTCCTTCCCTCCCTCCCTGCTGCGGTTTGAGTATGGTATGTTCTTTGCAAAACTCAAGCTGTAATTCATTCCCTATTACAGTATTAACAGGCGGCACCTGTTAGTGGTGGGCTCCGCCCTCCTGAGTGGACGAATCCATTTGTGGGATCAGTGGGTTAATGAGTTAATGGCTCGTCTTCAGAGCGTGTCTGCGATAAGAGCTTGTTTGCAGGGCTTCGTCCACACTCCCTGTCTCGCCCTGCGTGGCCGGGGACCCTGCCAAGACACGATGGCCATCTCCAGACGCAGCCCCTTGACCTTTCACCAGAATTATGAGCTGAAAGAAATCTCTTTCCTTTACAATTTACCCAGACCATGGTGCTGTTTATTAGCAACAGAAAACAGACGAAGATGTTCCCCATCTGCTGAGAGCAGAGCTAGAACTGGGGGAAGGGAGTGTTCACAAATTTGGGGAGTGCCCCAAAACTCAATAATAAAAATAAATAGTAAGATTTTTAAAAATTAAAATTAATGCAAAAATGCATGATGAGTAAAATCTCAACATTTTAACTATAGTGAGGTCCAACCCTGCCCTGGCATAAGCTGGCCTGGGTCGCCTTACCGTCATCCCAACCCTGCCTGACAGCCTGGCTTCAGCACACCGGATTCGTCCAAACCCCTGCCTCAGGCTCTGCCCTGGGGAGCTGGGTGTAACGAGTGTCTAGGTCAAAGTCCTTGACAGGGCTAAAGGCATCTTTGGCCAGGAAACATGTCCTTGCTGCCCGACCACAGATGGGGACAGATAGGCCTAGGGCTCACCAACGGGGCATTTTTCCAAATGTTGTGATTAGAGCTACCTGGGTTCAAATCTTGGTTCTTCCATTTAGTGACTTTTGACAAATTACTTCACCTCTCTACGCCCCTGACAATCCACGAATTCTCTATGCTGTTTCTCCACGTGAGCCACACAGACTGGAGCTCCAGCTTCTGCCCTTCACCGGGGGTGACCCAAGGGCTTCTGAGCCACAGTTTTCCTGTTTCAGTATACGCAGGGGTATTACTAGTGCAGAATGCAAAATTCCTTTTTAAAATCTTTTTAAAAAGCATATACCCTCAAAATAACTTTGTATGTTTTAAAAATAAAACTCATGACCTCAAAATAAGTTTAGTGAAAATTCGGTTTTCCCTAAAGGAAAAAGAAGTCTTCAGATAATGTCCCCAGATCCTGTTTCCTGAAGTATGACGGGGTGCTGTACATGGGGGTCTTATTCAGTCTCTCACGAGCATTTTTTTTTTTTTTTTTAGCAACTATGACATGCTGGGTGCAGGGGTGGTAGGCTGCAGACACACATGTCTGAGACAGGTAGGCTGAGACACCGCCTCCAGGGCTAATCACAGCCTGCTCCCAGAGGGAAGAGGTCACCGTGAACCACCTGGCACTGGAGGCCTCCAGGATGCCTCCACTGGGGACAGGCTTATGCTTGATTTTGCCCAGAGACACTCCACTCAACCTCTGGAAAACCACAGCTGGCCCGGAGCACTGACTTGAAAGCAAGGAAGGCAGGAAGGCAGGAAGGAAGGAAGAAAGGAAGTAAGGGAGGGAGGGAAGGAAGGAGGGAGGGAGGACAGACTGGGAGGGAAGGGAAGGGAAGGGAAGGGAAGGGAAGGGAAGGGAAGGGAAGAGGAGACAGAGGAATCAGGAGGACAGGAGGTACACTGGAAAGACAGGACCGGGCACCAGGCAGCTGGTCTCAGACCCAGCATCACACAGCACTCTGCATCCCATGTCTGGGAGACACCAGGAATCCCACTAAAGAACTGAAGATCTAGAGATGGCCACACCATTTCCAAGTGACACTCGAGGAGAGAAACAAGCTGGGTGCCCCACTCCTGAAGGCCCCAGGTGAGGCCCAGACAATGGGTAATCCCAGAAACCTGTCTGAGGCCAACCTGGGGCCAGGATCCTGCTTTATCACTGCCACCTCCAACCCTGAGAGTTCCAGGCAGCACACCCAGTTTCCAGTAACTCACCTCCCAAAGAGGAAGCAACTTGTCCAGAGTGCCCCAGCATATGAGCAATGAGAGGAGCTTCTTACCAAATCACACCAAGGCCAAGGCCATGGGTGGCTAGTGACCAAGTAGCTGGGACTGTATCTCTGAGTGTCCAGAGCATTCCCAGGGGGTTCATGGTAAGCAGCCAGCATCCCTGCCCAAGTCCCACCTGCCTAGCTCCAGTTTCTTTGCTTTATTTCCCCCTCCCCAGTACTGAGGTTTGAACCCAGGTCTGTCACACTGAACCACATCCCTGGCACTTTTTTTATTTTTCATTTTGAGACACTAAGTTACTCTGGCTGGGCTTGAATTTGCAATCCTCCCGCCTCAGCCTCGCAGAGTGCTGGGATTACAGGTGTGCGCCACCATGCCTGGCTACCAATGTCTTTGCTTTAAACAACTCAGTATGGTAAATAGCAAAACAATTAAGCAACAAAGGAAAATTTTCTCCCCCATAAACAGCCTCCTAAGTCATGGCCCTTAGAAGTATTGTTTTTAACTCCATTTTATAGATGAGGACAACAAGGCCACCTTGCAGAAAAGTCAAGAAGTTTGAAACCAAGCCATCCTGCCTTTCCAAATACACTTGATGACACTCACTTCCCCCACACCAAGGTGTGCCCCATCCTCTCCCCATCCACCTCCAATGCCCGCGCGTGGACGGCAGGGATGCCTGGCCCTGGAAGGCAGGGTCACCCATCCAGCCAAGAGTGACAGGAGCCCCAGGCTCTTCATTCAGAGCAGAGATGCAGCTGGAGTAACCACTTCTGTGCCCGGGCTCTGTGAGAAAGGCTGGCAGGCAGCAGGCAGTGTAGACATAGGCAGGCCAAGATTGTGACTCTTGTCTCCACAGCCTGACTCCACTGATGTCCAGTTTTGTCATATAAAAAAATTATCCCTATTCCAACCACTCAGTGTACAGTAAAAGGAAAGAAGAGAGAGGGGCCAGCAGAGGCGTGAGGAAGTTGGAACTCAGACTTCTGCTGGGGGGAGTCACTCAGGAACTTCCTGCCCTCGACATCTTGAAGCAGAGGAGTTTGTTCTCCTTGGCCTCTGGGAAGGTCCTGGACCCTAAAGCCTCCCCTGACCTGTGACCACAGGGCCGGATGTCCGCCATCTTTAACACTCTGCCTTCGTCAGCTGTGGACACCTCAGTGTGAGGTAACTGATTGTTTGCTTTCTCACTGGACACGTGGGTGGAAACCATCCTCTGTGGGAATGGAGCCTAGATGGATACATAGACCCATGAAAGATGAGGAGATCACCTCTGAGGCTGTAAGTGGTGTTGGTGCAGGGAGGGTCAGGGCAGAGGGTAGGAAAAAACGTCTGACAGTCAAAGAGCAGAAGCGCAGATGCCCCCTGGAGAAGAGGACTGACTGGGAGAGTAAGAATAGTGAAGCTGTGTAGCCTCAGGGAGTCAGCCAACCTCTCTGAGCTCAGTCTCAGCAGAACATGGCTGTTAAGGGAAAGAGGGAGAGAGTTTACAGACTCAGTCACGTTTCAGAAAGCATTTTCCGAGGACCTCATGCGCACCCCCCCTTGCTGTTAGCTTTAGCACACAGAAGGCTTCAGTGGGCTCCCCTGACAAAGGACCTACTAAGTGCTAGCCCACTGTCACGTTTTTCTCATGGCTTGTCTCATTTAATTCTCACACAAAACTCAAGAAAGCGGGTTCTGTCATCACCTCTGATTTATAAGTGAGGAAACGGAGGGAGAGAGAGAAAAAGAGAGACAGAGAGAAAGGGAGGGGGATAGAGGGAGGTCCAAGATCTCCTAGCTGGAAATAAAGAGGCCCAGGATTCAAACATGGGTCTGCCCAACCCCACAGGGAATCATTTTCCCTACAGGCGCAACTGGAGATCGAAGAGCTAGATCTGCTAGAAGGTAACATCCTTCATTTGGCTAATAAGGACGTCATGATTAGGGAACGAAAGAGCAAGTGAATGAGTTTACGTCACTCTCTGGCCCTCAGGTTCCCGGGCGGTTAAGGCAGAACTGTGTGCCCCCGTACACACACTTCCCACGTATGTACAAGAAGCCAGAGGGTGTGTACCATTTATAAACAGCCTGCAGGGATAGGGCCAACGTGTGGCTGGCCCGGAGGACAATCTTGGTGGCAGGAAGTGGGATTGGACACCGGCCCAGCCTGGACACAGCCAGTGGAGACTACCTGTCCCTGCCAGCAGCGGAAATGACACAGAGGCTCTTGGAAGGAGGCTCCACAAGGTGCTGCTGGCTTCCCAGCCCCTTGGAAAAAATATGAAATGCCAGAGCTAGGGCAGGGCCGAGAATGCAGCGTGAACAGAGAGTGGCCAGCCCTGCAGGACAGGAGGAGGGCCCCACCTGACAACCACTATAACCCCAAGGTCACAGGGAGTGAGGCATCTCCCAGCCAGCTGTTCCTGCCACCTCTTCCTGTCCCCGGAGTCCTATTTCTGATTTCCTTTACATCGAGGGTTCTCATGGGAGGGGAGAGGGAAAAAAAAAATAAAACCAGAAAAGGCCCATTCAGCCTGACAGGCCCAGCTTCCCCCCAGCAGCAGCAAGGTTGAGAAGTCAAGGTCCCCACCCAGGCCCTGCCATGGTTTTTGGCCAAAGCAGGAAATGGAAGGGAAGTGCTTGGGGCCAAACTAGGCCGCTGGCATTGTCCACAACCAACTTTTCTTGGCCCTTTCATGGCTCAATTTTTCTGGTCCCCTCTGTCAGGCTGGCCCCCTCACACAGAGGTCACATTTTATTTCTGAACCTTACCCTGGGCCTAGATTAAGTGACTTTTTCAATGTCTCACAGCCAGCAAGTGGTAGAAATGGGTTTCCGAAAAGGTCTGTGAGGTAAACAGGCCGCCTCTTCTGCCCAAGGGCTAGACATCGCCTTCTCAGGCAAAGGCAGCCTTTTTTCTTCATGACCTAAATCCCTGACAGCTGAAGAGGCCTCCTGTGAGTTGAGTCTGCTAGAAAGGAGACTAAGAGAATCGCCTGTTCTCCCCGAAGACCCACTCCTGACGTCAGCTGTCCCAACTCCCCATGGCTGGGAGGTCAGGGGCCCCCCAAATGCCAGCCAGGCTGAGTCTGGCTACAGAGAGTGAGCTGAGTCTCCCTCCGGCCTGCAAGGCATCATCAAAGCACCCTGGGCAGAAGCCACCCTAAGCCAGCTTCCTAATCCTAAAGGGAACACCTCATTTCCTACAGCCTCGGCAGCTACATCAGCCTGCAAGTTCGGGGAGTGCTGGGAGAGGGAACCCACATTCAGTCAAGAAGTGAGAAATAGGGCTGGGGATTTAGCTCAGCAGCAAAGCGCCTGCCTGGCAAGCGCAAGATGGTGAGTTCAGTTCCTGGTACCGGAGAAAAACCAAAAAAAAAAAAAAGAAGTGAGAAATATTTTCTCCTCTATGCCGGTTGACGGGCCCAACAACCCAGGAGATGAAGCCACAAACCTCTGAAGTGCCCTCTGCTGACTTACCATTTCAAACTCAGTTACCTTCGGTTTGTCTGGGTCTTGTCCAAGGATTCAAGGTGAAGTTCAAGTGGACAGGGAGAGGATGCAGTTCCAGTGGCACAAAGCACGTTTGACTCCTGGGAACCTGAGTGGGGCCATAAGGCCCCGCAGAGCATCGACGCCTACCTGTCATTCCCCGCGTCCCACTCACCCAGCCAAGCCTCCAAATCTCAGTTGCGCGCTGCTCTCCCTGCCTGAGATCTCTTATTTCTGCCCACTCTCCTCCTGGTAACTCCTGGCCAGCTCAAGCTCTGAACCCGGCTAAGTCTGTGCTTCTTTTTGGGAAGCAGCTTCCACCCTGAAAGCTGCCTCCTCTTTGCCCTGGTACGAATTGGTTCCCTGACTGACCCAGGCCAGCAGTCGTGTGAGCAGCTTGAGAACCAGCCCTCAGGCAAACTAGCCCTGTGCGCTAGGGCTGCTGACCGAGTATAGGACAGTCGTGAGTAGTTATGGCTATGAGCAGTTTGCGAGGCACCCTGACGTACAAGCCGACCTGCAGTCTAGATGGGACCCCACTTGTCTGCTTGCTCACCTGTCTCCCCTTTAGACTGGAAGCTTTCTGAGGTCAGGGCTTGTTCCTCCCTGTATCTCATGCTCCTGCTACACAGTAGGTGCTCAAATAATGCTGTATCCCAGCTATTGCATTGCCTCCCTGAACAGTCCCTTTCCTTTTCTGAGCCTCGATTTTCCCACCTGAGAAGTGGGCGTGACAAGTGGTTATCTCAGATGACCACTGTCGCTCAGTGGGTTTTCAGATCAAGCCTGGTTGGTAGATTGTCTTTAAATATGGACTTTAACATCCCTTCCCCCAATACATACATCACTCCTCTCATCAAGAGGTAGACACTGTTTCTCCTCTCCTTGATTTTTTTTTGTTTGGTTGGTTTTGAGGCAGGGCCTCCCTATGCTGTTCAGGCTGGCTTTGAGCTCACTTTGTAGCCCAAGCTGGCCTCGAACTCACAACGATCCTCCTGCCTCAGCCTCCCAAGTGCTGGGATTACAGGCGTGCACCACCACACCCCACTTCTCCTCTGCTTGAAACGAGGCTGGCCTGGTGACCTCCCATTGCTGACAGGGAGTGGCAGAAGGACCCTGTACTAGTCCCAGGTCTAGCTCTCAAGAGACCTGGCAGCTTCTGTTTTTGCAGAGTCCTGAGCCTCCAGATAGTGAAGTCCGGCAGCTGCTCGGAGAGAGACAACACTCCTGGCAGGATGCCAACCCGTCTTCAATGGCCCAGCCCTGGGTGAGCCGCAGACAGAATGCAGCCCACAGTGACGTAGCAGCACTGTACGGGCCGGAGACGAGGCGTCCCTGCAGAACCCTGCATGGTGCAGAATCACGAACACATTAAGTCACTTCAAGCTGGGCTTTGATGGCACAGAGATAAGCCACTGGAATGTGGATGAGGAGTGTGGAACTACATCCCTGGACTAGATTGGGTCAGGTCAACGGCAGCTCACTTCCGTGCCAATTCCAGACTCTTCTGGGGCCTGCTGGAGAGGAAGGTTCTGGATGGAGAGGAGGTTGGCCCAGCATCAGAGAGAAGTCAGAACCCCGTCAGAGAGCCAGGAGAGACCCTGATGGGGTGAAATGAATTGATGATGTGGTCCTTCTAGGGGTATTTAAACAGGGCACTCCATGAGGGAGTGGAGCAGTCAGTAGCAGGGTCAGAGCAGTAAAGTATGCTTAGAGAGGCAGGAGTGAGGGAAACTGAGGCACATTGATATCAGAACAGGGAACAGCAGGCTCTTGCAGAGGGGAAAGCAGTGATCCAT
Source organism: Chinchilla lanigera (assembly GCF_000276665.1). Taxonomy (NCBI): domain Eukaryota; kingdom Metazoa; phylum Chordata; class Mammalia; order Rodentia; family Chinchillidae; genus Chinchilla; species Chinchilla lanigera. The sequence continues at coordinate 9,630,426 of NW_004955455.1, forward strand.
CCTCGGACCCTGAGAAGCTTCCAGGGAGAGCTGTAACTGCAACCAGGTTGGCACACACCTCCACAGCCATGAATCCTGCAGGGAGTTCAGCTCCTGGCAGCCCTAGAGCCATGCCAGCCTTGCTCCCAGCCTGGGGCAGAAACACAAAGGTCTCCTACCTGGAAGTCACTCACGCTTCCAGGGCACAGAAAGGCCCAAGCTGGAAACTAAACTGCCTGGGGGCCCATGTGCCCTGCTGAACCTCCACCAGGTACCAGGTGCTAGATTCTGGCCGTCCCCTTCCATCCTCATGACAGCCCTGAGGAGGATTTGCCCAACCGTTTCACAGCCCAGGGAACCCACATGCTCAGCTGGCTGTCCCTGTGTAGTGAAGCAGGGATGTGAACCCAGTCAAAAGGATGCCGAAGTCTGGGATTGAAGTCAAGCCCGGCAGCTACTCAGTCTGCCCCGGACAGCCTCATGGGTTGTTTACCCCACGTCCCTTTAGATTGCTCAGGGCATCGCTCAACCGATAAGTAAAATAGCCATCTGAACCCTCAAACCCAAATTCAGGAGACGCACGAATGCTCTGCAGAGTTTGAGACGTTCCTCCCTGTGGAGGCAGAGTAACAGACCCGAGAAGAGGCCCACCTAATCTCTGGAATCTATGACTGTGTGACTCTCACAGTTTAGATCTAGAATGTCCCCCCAAAGCCTCATGTATTCAGACATGGAGCTCTGGAAGGTGACTGGATATTGGGCTTATATTGTCCTACAGCTGGCTTGCTGTTAGGACGTGGGCCTGGTTGGCGGTGGGTCCCTGGGGTGTGACCCGGAAGCCCGTATCTCCTTCCCTCCATTTGCTGTCTGCTCCCTACCCACCATGACGTGAGCAGTCTCCCTCTGCCGGGCCCTTCTACCACACCCTTCCTGCCTTGGAGCTAGTAAACTATGACCTGAATCCTCTAAAATCCATGAGCCAGCATAAAGCCTTCCTCCTTTAAGTTGTGGGTGTTGGGTATTTTGTCACAATGACGAAAAAGTGACTAATACGGTGACCTTATAGGGCAAAAAGACATTTCGCAGATGTGACTAAGTCAGGCATCTTGAGATGAGATTACATGGATTAGCCAGGTGGTCCCATGTAATCACACAGGTGCTTATCAGTGAGAAAAGGAGACAGGAGGGCCAGATTGGTGCATCCTGAGAAGAGCTCCACCCTTCGGTTCACTTTGGAGGTAGGGAGGGGACCACGAGCCAAGGAATACAAGCAGCCCACAGAAGCTAGAAAAGGCAGAGACTGATTCTCCCCTAGAGCTTCCAAGAAGGAATTCATTCCTAGCTATGCTTTAATTTTAGCCCAGTGAAGTGTGTTTGGGACTTCTGATATCTTTTAAAAAATAAATAAGAAAACATATATTATAAGAGATATACCTAAGGAAAAATAAATTCATGTTGTTTGCACTTAATTTGTGGTAATTGTTGGTATAGCAGCAACCAGAAACTAATACACTTACTACCTAGACCCTAACTTCACTTAGCATGCAAGAATTCATACATTCTACAGACTGGCCAAACATTTATACACAAAGGATAAGTGTGTTATGAATGTCCCTGCCCTTAACCAATCCCCTAGGTTATTAATTGAGCACACAGTATAGGCCAAAGGACACAGCAGAAGCTATTAACAACCCCAAGACAAAGGAACTGAGGTTCAGAGAGGCCACATAGACGTGTGGCTGGTCCAAGTTCAGGAAGGTGGCCAGTGCCAAGCTCAGGGCCAGAATCTGCGCTGCCTGGCTGCAGGGCCTGCAGTGCCCCCACTACTCCACACCCTGTCCCTTCTGGCTCTCATCACTGATTCCCAGGGGAAAAACCAAGCATGCCAGCTGTCTCTTGCATCCACCTCCCCACCCCCCACCTCCTTGCACAAGAGTTACCCCCAGCAGGACCCAGGGCCGGGATCACGGAACTCAACTCATGTCCCCAAGAAAGCAGAACCGATTCCTACTCCTGCCTGAATGGCAGCTGACGCCCTGCTGACTCAGCTGTGACACTTGAAGAACGGCAGGAGCTTGTACGGGGGAGGCATCAGCCCGAGAAACCCCAGCTGCAGCAGCCCACATTTGGGGCCTGACACCCAGCCAGGGGACTGATCCAAAGCACCTTCTCCAGCACAGAAAACAGATGTCCATGTCAACCCAAACATGCAGAGGCGAATTCCAAAGCCTGCTTTCCTGAGAATAACATGGAAACGGCTTCACTGAGTTGCACATATGCCAACCTCAGTGTCCTGCGTGTATTTAGTCCTTTAACCCCTCCTGAACCTCAGGTGAAGCCAGGGTAGAGCTAGGGGCTGAATTCGGGAGAAGCCAGCTCTGAAGTCTGTGAGCCTCAACATGTTATACTGTCCACCAATGCAATTCGGTCGTGAATGTTTCTTTCTTTCTTTGATAGCACAGTGTAAAATTCTTGATTCTATCCAGCCGCACAAGAAATTCTACTGTTCCTCAATCATATTTATGTCCATAGCTGCAAAAAATTTCCAGAGATTTCAAAGTGAAGTAAATTAACTGGTTTCCTGAAATTGCCTGAAACCAACATGCTCTGAGTCCAGGAGTACAAAATGGCTGCCAAAAACAAGCTCTTTCCCTTCATCCCAGGCTGGCCTGGCAGTGGGGATAGGAAGAACTGGGAAATAATAACCCAAATCTTAATCCTGCCAAGAGGCCTGATCACTCAGCCAGTAATCAGGGGCTCACTTTCTTCATCTCTACAATGGGACTAAACATAGCCACCCTCTTGTCCCCTCTGCAGGTCCGTGGGGTAAGAATCTTGCCTTTCCCTACCATTTTTGCCCTGTGGAATGCCTGACACATAGTAGGTGCTAATAAGTTAAGTGTTTGTTGAGTGAATGACCAAATGCATAGGTTATAGGTTTTTCTCCCCTTCCCCTTTCATGCAAGTCCCAAGGACAGGAAGAGGGCCTGACTCAACTCTGTTTTTCATGTGGCCTCCACTTTCACTCCACCATAGGTTTGTCCACACAGGAAATTTTACCAAGTGCCCACTATGTGCCCATCCCAACCACCACCTCAGGTCATCCAGGAACTTAAGACTCACACAACATCCCTTCCCTTTTTTTTTTTTTTTTTTTTGCTGGGGGCGTTTTGGGTTTTTTTTTTCTGGTACCGGGAATCGAACTCACGACCTTTCGCTTACCAGGCAGGTGCTGTGCCACTGAGCTAATCCCCCAGCCCCCCTTCCCCTTTTTATGGCCAGTGACTGTGACACTTAAGTCACACCGGGCTTTCCCGAGCCAGGACAACCACCCAGCTGCCTTATAATCTGCAGCCTTGGCCCACCATGGGGACTTGGGCATGGCCTGGAGCCTCTACTTCCCTTATTGTGCCCAGCTCTGGGGAAGTCCAGCCTGAAGAAAAGCTCTACCCTAACCACACTCATGTGCACACTCACACTCACACACACACACACACACACACACACACTTACGAGCATTACAATGGGCTCTGGGACCCTAGGACAGGAATAGGATTTTCTGAGCTTCTGTCACAGTTCTTTTGCTTATGAGCTGTGTGACCTTGAGCAAGTCCCTTTACCTCTCTGACCCTTGTTCACCTCATTTTCAGAGTGCTGGTGAAAGTCTTGAAGGCTTTCCACACGTCATAGGAGGATCCAGCGAGATGATGGATAAGAAAACCTTCCGCCCCACCGATGTCGTGCATTCAGTAAAATTATTATTCTTATTTTCTTTTTCCAGAAGGGAAAGAAAATGGCTGTCGCCCACATTCCAGGAAGATCTGTGTTTGGGAGTGTGAGTGGGGGTTTTACTCAGTACTGTGGAAGCGGGGTACCTTCAGGATGGATGCCTCTGGAAGGTCCAGCCTCACCCTGCTACCCGTAAGACTGGCTATTAAAATGTGGGGATAAAGAATGGAAGAGAGCCATGAGGTCACTGTATTTGTGGTGGAGAGAGCTCACTGTCCACAGATATCCACTCTCCAAGAACATGGACGCAGCCTTCCTCGCCAAGAGCTCGACATCCCAACTTCCTTTCCGCTGCACTGGGCTGGCCTCAGGACCAGTTCTCACTTGAGCAGAGGGGAGGCCTGTGACTTCTCACCCAGGGCAGTTACGGTACAAAGTGGCATCGCTACACTTTCTTTCATCTGCCACTTGGCAATGGGGCTACCACTGAGTCACGGAATTACTGCAAGGAAGAGGACTGCCCTCCATCCAGAAATACCTGCCTTAAACAGGGTGAGGTGCTGCATATCTGTTAGCTGAGGCGGGAAGATCATCTGAACCTGGGAGTTAAAGGTCAGCCGGGGCAACATAACAAAACTCCATCTCAGAAAAAGAAAAGAGACAGGGGGAAAAAAGAATACCTGCCGTATAACAAACATCTGTCATGTGTGAGCCACTACATGTACACGGGCCTATTTGTCTGGCAGCTCACTCTGACTAATACAGCATACAACCTCCTCGTTTACAGATGCTACAACTATGGCCAGATCATCCAAGTCCAACAAAGGTGTAAAAATCTGATCTCTTAACTCCTTGGGGTAGACTTGCTATTTCAGCCCACCCCACAGAGCTCTAAAGTTTCCTAGAGACTCTTGAATAATCACTGGAAGGTGCAGGGAGCTGCAGCCTGGAGCTCCTGCTTCTGTTTCACTGAGCATAACACCATTTTTATCTGTTTCAAAGTGCATTTCGTTGTCTACTTTATTTAACAAGAGAATTATGTGGCTTACAATAGTTTCTAAGCCCTCACCATGGGGCAATTTCTACCATGGCCTGACTTTCCATGGTAAAAGTACAAATAAGACAAATTTCACTTCTTCTCTGCCCAGCTTCCTGGCCTTAATTGCTGACACAGAAAATGTGGCTTCACAGAAGCACATGGACATTTGCTTAGAAAGGAAATATAAACCTCAGTGCACAGCAAAGGACGAAGAATCACGAACAAAGAACAAAAAAGAATAGGCATTCAAATTCTAGATTGGTGGTTCTCAAGTTCTGGAGTATCAACTTTCCTAAGGAGCTGGCTCAACATGCAGGTACCAAATTTCACCCCAAGAGATTCTGATTCCAAAATCTAAAGCTTTGAAAAAAAACACACTTATGATTATGGATGATCTAGGTGGGCTAGTGCTGCACTTTGAGAAGCTGAGTCTATTTCATAGCTTACAGCAGGCAGCAACGACTGCACCCGTATGGTGTGAGATCAAAGAGAATAAGGCAGGCTTTTTATTTTCTTGCACATTGGTGGGCTTCTGAGCATCAAAAATGAATGGTAAAGAAGCTCATATTAATTTGGGTCAGATGGATGTCACAGGTATAGACAATGTGGTAATATAGAAATGACCATAAGAAGCCAGGTTTAGTGTCACGTGCATGCAATCCTAGCACTCTGGGAGGCTGAGGCAAGAGGATCACAAGTTCAAGCCCAGACTGGGCAACTCAGCAGCTTAGCAAGACCTTATCTCAAAATATTTTTTAAAAAATTAAAAAGGGATGGGAATGTAGCTCAGGACCACACAAAAAAATAATAGTAACCAAATGGAGAAGGAGGAGGAGGAGAAAGAAAAGGAGGAGGAGAAGGAGATCATGAGGATCATGTTACTGCATGACAAACCCTTACTACACGACAAACCTCTGCTAATTGCTTTACATGGTTTAATCTTTACGATACTCTTGCAAGGTAGTTACTATTCACAGTTCCACATTGCTGGTGAAGAGACTGATGTACAAAGATTGGGAATGACTTATCCCAAGTCGCTCTGCTGTCAGGAGTCACACCAGCTCAACCTGACCCCTGTAGTCACAGTGCCCCGTGGCACTTTTGGGAAGTCTAAGCTCAGAATCTCTCCAGACCTCAGTTTTCTCATCTGTAAAACAGGCACATTACTAGGATCTTTTTTTCCAGACCTGGACTTGCAGAAGAACCCAACACATGATCAACCATACAAGACAGCATGCTCAAAACCACGAGGGGGCAGGGTAAGGCCCTAGAGGACCTATTGGACAGACAGGCTCTGACCTGATGGAGGCAGGGACTTCTCAGAGGGGGTCAAGCCAGACAGGGCCCCAATGGCAAGTTTATTTATTCCTTAAAGTTTTGGGAGACTCACTTATAATCCCAGCCAGCACTCTGGGAGGCTGAGACAGTAGGATCACAAATTCGAGCCCAGCCTCGGCAAGTTAGTGACTTAGAGAGACCCTATCACAAAATTTAAAAATAAGTAAAAAGGGACTGGGGATGTAGGTTGGTGCAGAGGCCTTGGGTTCAAGCCTCCGTATTTCAATTAAGTAAGTAAATCTTCTGGGAGAGTCCAGAGCAGGTCCGATGCACCCAGAGATAACTCTTCCTAAGAACGGCCCTACTACTTGACTCCTTACCACTTGAGTGTGTCGAGTTTAAGTTAA
>NW_004955455.1:9636957-9674442 GCF_000276665.1 Chinchilla lanigera
ACCTTCTTTGTTATGGAAATACTGGGCCACCCCCCCCTGTCCCCCCCCCCCCCCCCCCCCCGCAAGCCTGGATAGGCCAGAGACAGCACCGCAGCTGCAGAGGCATCTCCAGGAGACAGTCCCTGGGGCCAGCAGAGGGGCAGGTGAGACAACATGAACCGCAGAAGAGATGACAGGTTTGGAGCAGAAAGCAGAGGCTACAGAAAGGGAAGTGGGGCTTCCAGGACATACACAGGGCTTCATCAGCTACTTGCTCCCTCTGTGACCTCAGACCCAAGATCCGAATTGCAGGTAGCAGCTACTTGATCATTGTGATGTGTTACTTATTTGTAATTTCTCTAAAAACTTGTTATGGCTTCCTCTTTTAAAATACACCAGCATGAAAACAGAGGGGGTAAGGGGAATATTTTCAATAGAAAGTACTGGGAGAGGGTTCCTATCCTTCATATGCAAAGAACTCTTCAATATCAATAAGAAAAAGAAAAGACAAATCAAGGGGCGGGAGGGAGGGATGCATGGGAACAGATTTAAATGGGATAATCATAGAAGAAAAGTGAATGATGAACTGATTACAGATGATGAACATTAATAAAGAAATGCAAATTGAAGTATCCTGACAATCAGCACAGCTCCTGGGAGGTTTAAGGAGCGGGTTTAAGGCAATAATGTAGATCAGTCTGAGAATATCACACCCCCATGTAGTGTCACAGAGGGTGTCAGCTGCCACAACCTCCAGGTACCAGAATGTCTTACAAATAGGCAATCGTTTTACCTGTAGAAAAGGACCCATAGGACCCCCACACAAAGATGACACACTAGATAGAGCATTCCTTGCAGCCCTATTTATGATAATAGGAAAGAAAGGGGAAGCAAACACAGGAGCAAAGAGTTAAATAAACTCCAAGGCATCATTTCTGTGCAGGCACTGAAATGCATATTGAAAGGATACAGATGACGTGGAACAGGTTTACCGTCTGTGGCCAAGGATGAAGTAGGTTTGCAAACCAGGTATTGGAAAATTGAGTGAGTAAGTGAGTGTGTGTACCCACATCTATCTACTTAGAGATGTTGCAGGTGTTTTGTTTTGTTTTGTTTTTGTTTTTGTTTTTTTACAAGGAACATACATACATCACTTCTGAAATCTGAAACTAGCAAAAGCTTTCCTTTCGGCAAATACTAGGTTCTAAGTAGAGCGGAACTTCGCTCTCTGCTAGCGCACCCCTTCCCTGCCCCGCTGAAAGCTCTCAAAGCCAAGTGCGATACCTGCCCCTCCTCCTCGGTGTCCGGTCTTGTCTTCCCGAGGGTTACCGCGGCTCCCGGCCACTCCAAGCCGCGCAGGAGACGCGGGTCACACGCTTCCTCAGGCGATGGCTCTTGCCCAGAAGCAGTACTTCGAGCTCATGGAAGATGCCCTGGGACCCCCAGGGCCCAGTCCCCCGCAGCGCTCTCCCAGTCTGCAGCAGGCTCGCCTGGATCCTGCTCTGTCCCAAGCCGCTCCCGCTCAGGACTGAATGGGACGGGGAAAGAACTCAGCCGGAGAAACAGCTGGAGGGAGCGGCGAGGGAGGAGCAGGAAACGGGCTGCCCAGGGAGGGCGGGGGCTGCAGCTGGGGGAGTGGGGGCTCCCACCAGCGCCCGCGGGGACCGGGCTGTGGGTGGCAGCGGCCCGCTGAGGATGGCCCGCCCCTCTGGCGGCCTAGCTCCGAGGGAGCTCTGCCCACTGTCTGGGTGCAAACCAGGAACACGTGCGGCGCGGGGCTGCTTGAGAGGGGTGCGGGTCCCTTCAAGGGGCGGGAGCGCCAGACTCTGACTGGGAGGCTGGGCCTGGGGCGCTTGGCGGGTGCCATTCTTCCCACCTGGATGCCGGTCCCTCACTGCTTGTGGCCAGTGGTCTCCAGCCCCTTGCTCTCTCCGAGGCCACCTTCTCACCCCAGGAAGCCTTCCCCGACCCGCCGGGGCTGCCCTGGGCATACAGGGAGGCAGCCACCTCCAGGTCTCAGCCTATCACCAGCGCTACAGCACTTGGTCCTTGCTAGTGTGGACTGTCCTTGGGGAGCCCTCTCCTTGGGGAGCTCTCTGGCCTCTCCCCTAGCCCACGGGTACCTGACTCCTGTTTCTTCACCCCCATCCGTGGGATAATCAAAGCAACTAAGCCCCCAAAGGTGCTGGGCACCACATACCTAATCCTCATGGCAACCCTGGGAAGGAGGAAACATTGTAAACCACCCCCACCCCGCCGCCTTTTCCCAATAAGGAAATGGAGGCAAAGAAAGATTAAGTCTTTCCTCTAAATCACACTGCTATTCATGGCAGAGCTGGGATTCCAACCAGGCCAGCTGAGCCCAGAGCCTAGGCCTTATTCCCCCACCCAGACCAAAGAAATAACAGCAGTGACCTCGGGGTGGGTGACCTGAGCCAAGTGCTTCTGTGGAGAAAGTCCCATGAGCCACCACGGCCCATTTCACAGACGAGAATGCTGAGGCCACAGGCAGACTGCTGTGCCCAGGGCACCCAGCTCAGACCCACAGTCATGATTGGACAGAGGTCTGTCTGCTTCCGAAGCCTAGAATAACATTCCAGAAAGAGGAGATTGCCTAGAATAACGTTCACGGAGGAGGAAAGAGGAGGGAAGGAGGGAGCAGGGGCGGGGGAGAAGGGAGCAGAAGAGAAGCAGGTAACCCAGAGAGGAGAGGAGGGGAGGGGAGAGGAGAGGAGAGGAGAGGGAGGAGGATGGGGAGGAGGAGGGGACAGGGCGGGGCAGGGAGGAGAGCGGGAGGAAGGGAGGCTGGGGAGTTGCTTGTTCCGGGCTTTGCAGTCATAGGCAGGCAGCTGGGGGAACATGTCTTTCATCATTCATCTTCATCTGTTTTCTACCACTGTAACGGACTCCCAGAGACTGGGTAACTTATAAACAACAGAAGGGTGTTTGGCTCGCTGTTGAGAGGCTGGGAAGTTCAAGGTGCCAGCACCCGGCAAGGGTCTCCATGGTGCATGCTTCCTTCCACTGGAGAGAGCAGCAGGTGAAGGAGCAGAGAGGGGCAGCCGCTCCGGCGATGATGCCTTAGCCCCCTTGTGACGGCACAGCCCTTGTGACCTAGTCACCTCTTAGACACTGTGGCATTGGGAATTGAGTTTCCAGCACATGAACCTGGGGGTGTCTTCCAGCCATAACCTGAGCCACCTTAGAACCTCACCTTGCTCTCCCTTAATTCAGGGAGATCAACACTTAGAAACCACCCCACTCTACCTCTTCCATCTCACAGAAAATAACTTGAAGCACAGAGAGGTTACGTCATTTGCCCAATGTCACACAGCTCTCCAGAGTTAGAAATCAGACCCGGTCTGTCTGGCTCCAAATCTCTCAGCTCTGCCGGGTTTGTTGAGGAGTCTAAGCGTCTCATCCCTTGCTGTGCAGATGAGAACACTGGACCCAGAGAAAGCGGGGGCTCGCCCTCGGTTGCCCAGCAGTTAGTAACAGGACAAGAACAGGCTCTAAATCTCCTGCCCAGCGGAGAGGCTCCTGTATGGCACCATGGGCAGGGTGGTCACAACCGAGCCCTCAGGAGCCTACGGGGGCTCCGCGCTCACATACACTGAGCTCAGCTTTGTGTGACCGTTCCGCTAGGGCCACACAAAAACATTCTATACCAGGTGACCGCGGCCACGCCCGACAGTAGGAAGGAACAGAGGCTTTGCTACCAGACCCGGTCTGAGTCCATCTCCACCACTGTCCGCTGTGTGGCCCGGGTCAGGTCCTTCACCCTTCCAAGTCACAGCATCCTCATAGGCTGGGGACAGGAGGGGAAGGAGGAAGAAGGGGGGGCAGTGCCAGGCACCCCGTGGATCCTAGAAGGGCCCTGAGAGACCCCAGCTTCTAGTGGATTAGGAAACACCCGCAGCTCAGAGCTGCAGCTTTACCTCGGGTCTCCCCCACCCACCTGAGGCTGCACCGAGGCTTGGGCTTGGTCAGCTGGAGCCACATCTACCTTCTCCTAGCCAGCGGGCCCTTGGCGCTGGAGATGGGGGTGAGCGCTCACAGCCTGCCGCAGGCCCTGCAACCCTGCGACAGGCACTGCCAACCAATGGGCAGCCACCATCCTTCGGCATCCCGTGCCTAGGGCCTGAAGCTTGGGTTTTTCATCCCTGGAGTGAAAAAGCATGTTTTTTGTTGTTGTGTTCCCCTCCACCCCTCCTGTGGTATTGGAGAGTGAATCCAGGGCCTTCACCCTAGCTAATCCCCACCCCTTTTCATTCTGGCACAAGATCTCACTAAGTTGCCCAGGCTTGGCTCAATCTGGCAGCCTTCCTGCCTCAGCCTCCTTAGTACTAGGACCTTAGGCATGGGCCACCACGCCAAGCTGTGCTTTTGTTTTAAATAGGACTTTCAAGCCTAAGGCCTGACAGTTATGGGTGCTTGAGAGAGCAGTGGGCCTCTTCATAACGGGGATGGAAACCTGTCCAGACCCTTGGAACATCTGTGGGGTCAAAGTGGAGGACCTAGCTTTCTCCTTAATGCCCAGTTGTAGTGAGTTGGTGCTAGATTCCTGGAGCTCTGTGTTAAAGGGAAGCTGAGGCCACTTTCTGGCCTGCCTGGAAGGAGCACAGCAATTGATTAGCAATGCCTGTCCTGGTATGTGTATGGGGAGCTTTGCCTTCCCCAACCTGCTCTCTCCTCCAGCAAAAGAGGAGACATTGGCTCCAGAGACTCCAAGGGTTCTGGCTCTGCCGCTACCCTATCTCTGCAATGACTGCTCCAAGCACAGATGAAGCTTATATCACAGTTCCCAAGCTCTTTGGGATCCATTTCTGATTGATCCTTAGTGGTCATGAATCCCTAAAGTTAAAGCTAAAGGATCTCCTAGACCTCTCAGACCATCAGATGGCCGGACTAGGCTCACAGAGGCACCCAAGCCAAGGAAGCCTGACATGCTTTCTGTGACATGCAGAGTGCCCTGGAAGCCCAAGCTGTGCCTGCGCTGGATTTCCTCAGAGCCGCACACAGGCCACCTGGGAATGAGAGCGCCATCGTGGCCTTGGGCAAGTCACGAACATCTCTGAGCTGAGACTCACAGAGACTGCCTGCGGGAGGCCCCCACTTTGGATGAGGGACACTGTTGTTACCAGGAAGGGTCTTAGGGAAGGAGCACGTCCCGAAGACAGCTGAAAGAGCAGGAAGTCGGCTTCACGGCTGTGGCTGGCGGACTGCAGTCCCCCAGAAGGCCCCACCCCGAGCCCTGTCCCCTGAGAGTATGTCCCCTTCCATGGTAAAAGAGGAGGGGCCATGCCCAGGGGATCAGATCACAGATCTGGAGATGGGGAGGTACAGGCGGCCCGGTGTCATCACGGGTCAGAGGAGGGAGCGGGTGGTGCGGTCATGTCAGGGTTCAGGTTTCAAATGTCCCCCAAAACTCCTGTGCTGAAAGCTTAGTTTGCCAGCGGATGGGCTTTTGGGGAAGTGACTGTATGGCGAGGGCTCTGATGTCATCAAGCGGATTAATCCATTCATGAGATCAAAATTTGATGGCATTATTTCAAGGTGACAGAAACTGGAGGTGGGGCCTAGTGGAGGAGAGCAGATGGGGGCGTGACCTTGAGGACCACAGGTGGCCTCCTGCCCTTCCTCTCTGGAGCTCTCTCTCTCATGCTCTCTTTCCCTCTGTCTCCCTCTGTCTTGCTCTCTCTCTGCCTCTCTCTGTCTCTCTCTGTCTCATCTGTCTCTCTCTGTGTGTCTGTCTCTCTCTGTCTCTGTCTCTGTCTCTCTCTGTTTCTCTGTCTCTCTCTCTGTCTCTCTCTCTGTCTGTCTCTCTCTCTCTCTCTCTCTCTCTCTGTCTCTCTGCTTGCGGTTGCTGTGCTCTTCTGCCATGTCTCTGCCTCACCACAGGGCTAAAGCGATGGAGCCGGCTAACCTTGGTCAAGACTCTGGGGTGGCTTCCATTTTCCAGCTGGTGGAAGGCAGGCCCAGAGAAGGTTAACAACTGCCCCAAACCACACAGCAAATCCTGAGCGGCTGATCAGTAGTCCCGATCCCCAGAGAACTCCCCTGCTCCCACTGCACCGCACACACACACACACACACACACACACGTGTACCCACAAACACACGTGTACACACATACTCGCTTCTCACGACTTCGTCCCTGCCCATCTCCCCAGCCGCATGGCCCGCCTCCTCTCCCCTCCTGTTCAGAACCATTGCGTGGTTTAAACCCTGGCCATCCTTGTCTGGGCTGCCTCTTCTGCTATGCATGTCCTCTTGCAGCCCTGTGCCCAGCCTAGTCACCCGGTCTCTTTGGGAGGCTGGCTCCGCTGTCCCTCCTCCCGTCAGTCTCCAGCGCTGTCCCTCTCTCCACCACCTGGGGGAAGGGCTCCCTCCTGCCAGGTAGGTCTGTGCCTGCTCCCACGTCATCCTGTCCCAGTCACACTACCCTTTCATTATTCCTTGCGATGTCTGTCTCTGCCCCTGAGCTGCCGTCCCCCTGCCTCCCCCCGTAGACCCGACCCCGCACCCACACCGCCCTCCCCAGGGCCAGCTGTTAGCATGAGTGACTAGCAGTGGATGAGAAGCACCAAAGCCACTGTATGTCAGGGCAGTCATCCTAGAGGTCATGAACACAACACACACAACTTTTGAGATAGGTCCGAAAGACTTGGGTCCAAATCCAAGCTAGCCACTTTCTTGCCGTGTGACCTTGAGCAAGTTACCTCCCCTCTCTGGGCTTCAGTCCTTCTATAAAATGGAGATGGTAACCCTGACCTCACTGGACGAGCTGGAAGGACACCCTGGTTGGTGTGAGTATTGCGCACAGCACCGGGCTGCTGCAGCCTCTGTGGGTCATTTCCGGAAGCCCAGCCCCCACACCTCTATCCCCCACTCTTCCTCTTGCTGCTGGCCTTGCTCCTGCCACGGTTCACATGAGGAATTAGAACCACACTCTGGAGCCAGGAACCGGGCTTTGCATCTCGGCTGCGCCACTCATTGGCTGTGCGCCCTTGGGAAAGTGACTTCACCTCTCTGAGCCTCTGTTTCGCTCTCTCTAACCAGGGATGATAATAGCACTCTCTGGGTGGGGTACTATGAGAAGAGAAAGTCATCCTTGTAAAGTCTCAAGAGCCTGGCACATCCCGAGGCTGAGCTGGCCAGGGACCGCATCTCCTCCACCAGCTCCTTGCTTGGCCCTGCCCCTCCTGCCATCCCACTGCCTCGGCCTCCCACCCGGCTCTAACTTGCAGCTCGGCCTCCTTTCCCTCCTCAGTCGGGAAAACCTGAGCCAGCCCGGTCTCCGTGGAGGAGGGCTCTGGGGACCCTAGACCCAGCCAAGTTCCGGAGTCCTCCACAGCACACCAGTCTCTGGCTTTCTCTTTACAGGAACCCCCTCGAGGACCCGGGGAGACCCCACAGTGGAAAGCAAATGAAAGTGGGCCTTCATGGATAAAGGACACAAGGAGCATAGAGCCACATCCCTAGCCCCTTTGTCCCTGGGCTCCATCAGTGCATGGCCTGAAAGAGTCACACACACACACACATACACACACACACACACACACATATACCCGCCTCTGCTCCCTTGGGCCAGGCTGGCTGGGAGGAGGACTTTGCCTGGGACAGGGAATTCCCTGGGCCCTTACCTTAAGCCAGCAAAGACCTGCTTAACCCACTTGATGGCTCTCCTTCCCTCCCCTTCCCACTGTAGCTCCATCTCTCTGTGTGTGTTTCTCCTGAACTCATCCATTCTGCATTTAGGACAGCTGAGGCCTGAGAAATCACCTTGTGTCCCTGGCTTGGCTTCCAGGGCCCCTACCCCGAGCCCAGACCTGGAGTCCAGGAGCCTATAGGGACCTACAGAAGTATCTGAAGCCTAAAGCCGTAATTGAATGGGCCTTCCGACACGAATAAAAAAAAGGCAAAATGAGACCGATCGGCATCTGATTCCAGGTCTAGAAGACGCAAGTGAGTCAGCTATAGCTCACGGCCTTAGAAACAGAAAAGCGCAAACCACAAGAACACAATGAATAATTTATTCTTCATAAAAGCCCATATTGTATGAATTATTTTGAAACAAGCTTTTCAGATATTTTGGTAAGAAAGGCACATGTACAGCAGGCCTGCAAGGACATCTCAGGGTCCGCTGGTGATGTGGGTGGAGTTTCCAACTGGCGAAAAAGGCAGAGCCTGCAGAGGCCTTAAAGCAACTCTCCTGGCCCCGTCTCCTTGGTCCTCCTTCAGATTGGGCATGAGAGGGAGATTTTTTTCATGCATTTTTACAAGGAAACTGTATGTACCTTTTTATGTGGGGCATGAAAAAAAAAACTGTAAAATTTAGAAAACACGAGAATTCGTCATAGCAACGGGGCTGCCTTTCCTATTTTTGAAAAGTGAGCTTCCCCTTGCTCTCCTAGGTAGAGAAAGTTTATCCTCCTGCTGGAGCTCTGACTCAGAGGCGGACACAGAGCCCAAGACGGATAGGAGTTGTGGGGTTCCTGGCTCCGAACAATGTGGGTGATGCCCAAGGACCAAATTTGTTTGCTCAGGGGTCTGGCCTTGGATTCTCTTAGACAGACAAGTCCTTCATCTCCAGGGCCCCAGGACCCTTGGCATTTCTGGACATCCCAGGCCTCCTATTCAGCTCCTCCCTGCCCAGCAGGTCTCTGCAGAACAGCTCTGTCTTGTGGGACGCACGAGATCCCCTGAGAAGCCTGCTCAAAGCACAGTCTCCAGGACCACCCTCGGTCCAGAGTCCTAACCCTTGGCTGCATCCTGATTGGCCAGGGCCTACAGGATGAGAAATGGAACAGTACTGTAACCCATAGACTTCAAGACATGGCCCAGGGAGCTGGAGCATGCAGTGGGGGTTTCAGGGCTGCCCCCTGCTAACCTAGCTGCGGCGTCATACCTGTGTGACTTAGCATAGTAGGTTATATGTCCCCGTGGGCCCCAAAGCAAATGGCTTGCCCTGTCCGTGGCTCCATGTCCTCATAACATTAACGGGTGAGTTGTGGTGATGCATATGTCTTAGTCTATTGAGGCTGCTGTAAGAGAATACCATGCTGGACATCATGGCACATGCCTGTAATCCCAGCACTTGGGAGGCTGAGGCAGGAGGATTGCTGTTAGTTCAAGGCCAGCCTGCACTACACAGACAGTTCAGCCTTAACCACAAAGTGAGACACTGTCTCAACAAAAAAAGAGGGAGAGAGAGAGAATACCATAAACTGAGATAAACTGAGTGGCTTATGAACACCAGACAGTGATTTCTTATAGTTTGGGAGGCTGGGAAGCCCAAGATCAAGGCAGTGGCAGATTTAGATTTAGTGTCTGTGAGGGCCGGCTTCTCATAGATGGCCTTCTTTTCGCTGTAACCTGTTATGGCAGAAGGGGTGAGGGATCTCTCGGGGGCTGTTTCATAGGGTCACTAACTTTGCTTCAGGACTCTACTCTCATGACAAAAGCCCCTCCCCCCATCTCCCCGCACCACTAACTTGGGAGTTAGGGTCTCAACATAATGGGTTTTTCAGGAAGCACAGAATGCTCAGACTATAAGGCCATACAAGGGACTTAGCCTGGTGCCCAGCACGTAGCAGACTTCCAGTGAAGGTTTTCATTATTATTTATTGCTGGTGTTAACACACAATTGTTATAATGATTAATAATAATATTATAATATCCCCTACTTCCTATCACACATACCACAGTTTGTGACCAATCCTTAGGAATGAAACAATGAAATCAAAATCTGTGCTCCGGGGCTGGGGATTTAGCTCAGCGGCAAAAGCGCCTACCTGGCAAGCGCAAGGTCGTGAGTTCGGTTCCTAGTACCAGAGAAAAACCAAAAAAAAAAACAAAATCTGTGCTCCATCAGTTACCAGCTGAGGGAACGTGGACAGCCACAACGACCTCTCCGAAATTGATTCCTCACTTGTCAGATAGGGACAGTGACATTAGCGAAGAGCTCAGCCCCTGGCTGGTACTAGGTGATCCCTAAAACCTGACTATTACTGTTATCGGAAATCAGAACACTACAGCCCATGAGCCAAATGTAGCCCACTATCTGTGTTTGCAAAGAAAATTTTATCTGAACAAAAGCACGTCCATTCATGCATGCATTGTCTGGTTGCTTTTACATTAAACAGCAGGCCTGGGAAGTTGCAGCCAGTAGTGTAACAGAAAATGCTCCCCGCCAGCCAGTACACTTCAGTTTCTTAGTTGCCCAGGTAATAAATAGTTCCTGTTGCAGTTCCGGTTGCTTCTGTCTCCTAGAAACGGCTGGTCACTGTGATGCATAGCTGGTCGCTATGATACGTATTATAAGAACCAATCAAAGACAGCCAAGTACTCTACCTCCATACCCTCTCCTTTGCAAGCCCATAAAAACCTCCTTTCCTGGACCTTCAAGGCCTGATATTTTGGGATTGATTCCTAGTCAGTGCCTGTCCAATGTTAAATAAATCTGCCTCCAAATCCTGGGTTGTTGTTTGGGTGTTTCTGTTTGCTGTTGCAGTAGTACTGTATGATTGGACCAGAGATGCAGGGTTCACAAAGCTTAAGATATTTACTATTTGGCCCTTTAAGAAAAACTGTGCCTGCCCCTGATTTGCATCATGACACTCTTTAACATCACTAATTGCAACACACGCTACATTTATTTCCCTCCATGGGTTGTACAACTTAAGCTTTGCTTTCTAGAACCACCTAGCAACCCATGATTGGGCTGTAATGGTCCAAAACCTTCCTCAAATTGTTTGAAGTAGTGAGTGTATGGGGAGCTGCCTTTGGCTTCTCAAAGGAGTCTGAGACCAATAAGGGGACCACAATCCCAGGATCAGAAGGATAGCAGGAGCCCACCCATGTCTAAACCAACACTCCACTCCATTTCTTAGGCTTACCTATTCACAGACAGTTCCACTCCAAGACGTCCTGGGCTTGTAAATAAGACTGCTCTCTGAGGCTTTGTTGCTTGCCCTGAACTAGTTGGTTGCCTCCTAGTTCATAGGTTTCCACATTCTTTTTGTGTGATGTCGGGGAGAGGAAACGGAAACTGGCTGTCCCAAGAGCTCTTCTAGAATCCAGCAAAGAAAATCTATGAATCATTCACCTCGGAAAGAAGCCTTCCTGTCCCTGGTGGAATTGGCTCCTTCAAGAGGCAGACCGGGAAATCTGCTCCCCGACTCCCCGCCCAGTTCGAGCTGTGGTTTTGTGTTGGAGAAAACCCCACAAAAAACTCACCACAGACTTCATAGATCTTGAAGTTCTTAGTGTCCAACTTCCTTGGTTTTGTTTCCTGTCCACGGGTATCCACCTTGGCTTCTAGTATTAATCCAAGAGTATCGGTCTCTAAAGCCTTCATGGGCCCTGAGGTCACCTAAAACACCAGGCTGAGCCAGGCATGGTGCGTGACTGTAATCCCAGCACTCTGGGAGGCTGAGGCAGGAGGATCACAAGTCACAGCCCAGCCTAGGTAAGTTGGCAACAAGATCGAGTGGCGGCTGATGTTGAAGGTGCTCACTGTCACAGACAAAGTACTTGTAGAGTTGTCATTTAGTCCCCAGGTCACTGGTTGACAATGACAATCCTTCTCATTCCAGAGGATTTTTGTCTGTACACAAAAGCGCTAAAACTGCATTTTTCCAAAGGACTTCTGGGATTTAACCCAGTGGTGTCTCTCATTGACCTCAAAATTCTTTTCTTAGACAAGATTGTGGAACAGCTGATCCCAGACCAGCCAGAAAGAACACATTTGAAAATTCAGATGAAGAAGGTGTCTTTTGTAAATGATGGAGACAGAGGACGCAGTGACCGCAGGCGTGCCTGTCCCTAAAAGGTTGGTGGGCAGAGGAGGGGAGGTGGCTGGGACTCTGTGAGTTGGAAAACATTCGTGCCCACAGTATGTGTGCTTCTAGGACCATCAGATCTGTGCACAAAGATTTATTCCCAGAGATATATTAACAACAGAAGCGTGTCATCATATTAAATAACTCTAATCTATTATCTAATAGATTAACATAGAGAAGAAACTAGAAAGAATACAAGCATTAAACACTAGACGTTAGTAAAACAATGATTTGCTCGTGGCAGTACTCTTGTTCCCATGGCATTGCTCCATGAAACATGAAATCATCATAAAATCCTATCCTGAAAATACTCTTGAGATTTCATAAAAGTTTAAAAAAACTTTTGTGCTTCAAAGGATAACTTCAAAAGAGTGAAAGCAACCCACAGACTTGGAAGAAGCATTTGCAATTCATATATCTGCTAAGGGACTCGTATCTAGAATATATAAAGAACTTTTACCACTCAACAATAAAACAACAAATAACCCAATTTAAAAATGGGGAAAGGATCTAAGTAGCTTCTTCTGCAAAGGTAACAAAAGGCTCACGGCTCATAAGCCTAAGAAAAGATGCTCCATGTCAGTAGTCATCTGGGAAATGCAAATCAAAGTCAGAATGAGACAGAGCTTCATGCCCTCCAGAACAAGAGCAGGAGAGAATGAATGAGATGACGCTGGAACTCTCCCACCCTGTTAACAGGCTTGCAAAAGGGTGCAACCACATCAGAAAACATCTGGCCATTCCTAAAAAGAAAAACAGTATAGTTATTGTATGAGCCAGCAATTATGCTCTTAGATGAAATGAAACTACACGTCCACAAAAAAAGAAAACTCATCCACAAATGTCCATAGCAACATTATTCAGAATAGTCAAAAAGTAAAAACTACCAAAAGGTCCATCAACTGATGAATGGATAAACAAAATGTGACCTAACCATATAATGGAATATTATTCAGCCATAAAAAGGAATGAAGTACTGATGTATGCTATCACATAAGTGAACCTTAACTATGTTAAATACTACTTTAAATACAATGTTAAAATACTGAAAGTCAGACACAAAAGGCCATACATTGTGGCCTCCATTGACTTGGAATATCTGAAACAGTCAAACTTATAGAGATAGAAAGTAGATTTGTGGTTGCCTGGGATGTGGTTGGGGTTTGGAGAGAAGTGGAGAGTGACTGCTAATGCATTCAAGGTCTTTCTTTGAGGAAATGAAAGTGCTAAAATTGATTGTGATGATGGTTGCACAGTTCTGTCAATATACCAAGAACCACTGAAATGTGCACTTTAAATAAGTGAATTATATGGTATAACTTATATCTCAATAAAGTTACTACATGTTATACAGTGAACATATTACATGTTATGAAATATTAATATAACCACTATGTTAAGTATATATGATACATCACATAGTAAATACACATGGCTTGGTGAGCAGGAGATAAAATAAAACGACTTTAAGTCTCCCGACTTTCCCATCCCCCACCCCATAAATGGCAAAGCTCAAGAGTCTGAGGGAGAGCTCAGGACACCAACACATTTTTCTCTGAAACTCTGTATTTTTTTTTTTTTGAAACTCTGTATTTTATTTACAAAATTCAGACATATCTTGTCATCTATTTCAAAACATAGTCATGCTAATTTTAATATGAAAATAATTTATTATCTCTAAATCCATGAATAAAATTGACGCTGCAGGAAAAAAGAAAAATACTCAGTAGTGCGGACAAATGGTCAGAACACAACGGCAAGCGGGGGTCATGTACACAGCTCTGTGTACAGGACGTGAAGCTACCAAGGGCGGAGAAAAGGATACGAGACTGGGATGAAATATAGCAAGCTATTAACTGTGGTTCTCTCTAGTAGGATTGCAGTTGTTGTTTTTCTTTTTCTTAATATTTTTTGCCTTTTCCATATTCATCAGTGTTGCATAACATTAAAGAATAAACACAGTTTGGTCCAACAAAGAGACCCTGGGGAAAGACATCAGGCAGTGATTTTCCGGAGCTGCTTTGGTACAACCCCGCCTCTGGTAAAAGCGCCGGGACCTCAGTCCTGGGGATCACAGCTGGGTCCTGTGGGGCGTGTCTGCGCCTGCGCGGGGAGAGACTCCCAGCATCCCCTGCTTCCTGCAGGTGCTGGAGGAGAATGTGGGTTTACTTCCAAGAACACATGAAGGCAAGGCCTTTGGAAAGTTCTGGGAAAAAAACAAGCAGATCCTCTTACGTCACAACAGCTGGAGGTGGCAAATAAGAACTGGATATGATGTGGGAGCGGAGCTCTGGACGAGGCATCAGAATCCTCTGCATTGAAGATTCTTATTTGCTTGAAACTGGCTGGCTGATCTGAGTCAAGTCACCTCTTCTCTCCAGACCAGTTTCCCCTGGATAAAAAAAGGTGCTGTACCCTTCTTATCCCGTGGTTTATGATTTCGTGGTGTCACACCGGCTGTGCTATTTCCCATCATCCTACCAAACCATTTGAAGCCATTAACTGTCAGAACAACCGATGGCCCCAAGAACCTCAAAGGCCATCCTTCCCCTCCTAGGCAAGCCCTAAATTGACACATGATACTTTTCAGCTCAGCTAGTAGAAGATTGCTGAGGGAGGCAGCACAAGCAGAGAGTTTTCCTTACCCTCACACCCCCTCTGTGCCCATGGACCTGCTCAAATGCAGTAGTTTTATTGAGCGTCTACCAGGTCCCAGGCACTGTGCCGTAGCAACAAGACAGACAACAGCTTGCTCTCTTGGAACTTGCAGGATGGACAGTAATTGCCAGGTACATCCCACAGGGCACAGTCTTGTGAGTAGGGATCCCCACACAACCCTTTTTCGTATTTCTTAACATCCGCTTTGAGAGGTGGATACCGTCCCTCACACTTCACAGCTGAGACGATGTAGGGGAAGTGCTGCGCACAAGATCAGAGCGCAAACAAGTGGTAAAACCAGACTTCCAGCTTGGGCAGATCTGCTTCAGAGCACCTGGGAGCACGAGTGGTTCTCAGCTTCACAGTTTAGGCAGAACAAAAGACCTCCAGAGCCACTCGATCTCCACCCTTTTGATTTGGCTGTACAAAAGAACGGGAGAAAAACAAAACAAACTGCAGCGAACTTGACACCAAAACATCAAGCTGGGTTATTGGCATCAACAGATAATAGCAAACTCTCAGTTCATACAAATGAGTTTTCATAATAAAAGAATACCCTTTAACGTGGGTCAGATACTAAATAAATACTGGATCACAGCAGGCAAAAGTTACTATTTCAATTCTTTTTCAGTCCTTCTAGTTATACCTAGGCAATGTCTCAGATTGCTCCTAATGGATCTTACCACCTTCCACAATATTTGGCAATCTCCCTTGACAAGGAAGAAAGAATAGGCCTCAGACTCAAAGCCCTGGATAAACATTTAATAACATTGTTCTATTTTCATTGTTTATGTGCTTATTTTGATTACCTTCTACTTGAAGAACACTTAACTGATTTTTCTGTTTCCTGTGGTCATATAAATTTTCCTTTCCAGCTATATTTACTGATATCTCTAATGAGTATATCTACTGGCGCTTTAACTGAGTGGGTTTAAAGGAAAATATTAAATTCACAGCCCTGTAGAGAAGGTATGCAAGAAGGCAAAAATCTAAAAGGTAACATTGGAATGACGAGGCTTGAGAAATGCTGCCCCATGAAATTAAAAATAACTCAGCCATGTAATTATATTGTCCTGAAAGTAGATTGAAAGTTACCTAAATAGCACAAATTCGCAGTAGCCCAACACTGTTAGAGCACATGTGTAAGGGCTTGCATATGCAGTTACTTTAGCAACAGGGATATAACTGAATCATATTCCAACCACAAGATACAGGCAAGAGAAAGTCTAATTATTGGGAAATTATAGACCAGAGAAACACAGCAATGGCTCACTGCACACTGCAGGGCTGACCAAATACTTCGTGGTGATTGGATAAACCACATCTACATAGAGGATGTGAGGAGGAGGATATACCCCTAAATGAGGTGCCCTCAAGGTCTTCAAGGGTTCATTCATTCATTCATTCATTCTCTCATTCACTCACTCCTTGCAATTTCAGAGTCCTTGTTACAGACCCAGGAATACAGTGAAGGGCTGAACCCCTCAAGTTTTCAGTCCAAAAGGGGATGTGCCTGGCTACATGTCCAGCCTTCCGTGCCTGAGTACCTACCTTTGAACAGATATAAAGAAGGAAAGTGTCTATCCAAGGGGTGGTCAGAGGCAGCTTCCTGGGGGCGGTGACCATCAAGGTGAGATCTAAGAAGCAATAGGCATTAACCGGAGGAGAGGGGAGGGGTGGTGAAAGCTGCCCTGTGCGTGCTATGAGCTCACTGCCCATGACCCACTCGAGCAGAGGGCATCTCCCACTAGGAGTGTGATCCTTGGGTTCAAAGATACCAGGTGTGATTGAAAACTGCAAGGAATATTTACATTTTTAAAACTTAACTGCAGTGAGAGACACATTGCCACAAATCTCCCTCTAAATACTCTCTCATCCTTCCAACATACTTATCCCATCATTCTTGCCACTTTCTGAAGCAGTTCTGGAGGTCTTCTTTTGTAAAAGTCTTTACAAGGTGTGATCAAAGAGTAAATGTTGCTGCTGAGTGCCATCCAATGGGAAAGGCAGGCTCATACAAACATTACCGTACGTCCTCATCCACCTGACTCGCCAGATCTGGCACCGTGCAGCTTCTGGCTCTTCCCCAAAATCAAAATGACCGGGAAAGTTAAACATTTTGCATTAACTCGGGACACTGAGGCAGCTATCACAGTGCAACTAAAGATGCTCAAGAAGAGGACTGCCAGAAGTGCTTCAGGAAGGGGCAAGAAGGACGGGATAACTGTAGCGGAACTAAGTAGGAGTATTCTGAGGGGAACTCATGGCAAGGTGTCTTTTACCGTAGGAACTTTTTAAAATTTAAACATTTATCATATTTTTGATTATGCTCAGTATTGTTAGACTAGGACTGTAGCTCAGTAGAAGAGCACTGGGTTAGCACGGGTGAGGCCCTCGATTCAATCCCCAGTGCTACTAGCTCCCAATAATAATAATAATAATAATAATATAATAATAATGTCTATCCCTAAATAATTCAAGAGAGGAAGATTTTGAACATCCTCACCACAAAAATAAGATAAATGTTTGAAGTGATAGATTTGCTAACCACCCTGATGTATTCATTACAAAGTTTGAGAGGTGGACATATATAGATGTATATATATGTATATACATGTATCAAAACAGCACACTTTACCCCATAAATAGACAACTGCTATGGCTCCTATGTAGGGGTCCTGTGATCAGTGATGTTTAAAGCTCCCCAGGGAAGTCCAAGGTGCAGCCAAGACAGCACGCAGGGAACTTAACCCCTATGGAGAATTCAAATCTACAAAAACATGCTGAGCACCTCCTATGCACCAGGCACTGGGCTGGGGGCAGGGCAGGCATCGGTGAGAATCTGATCCCACTGTTGTTTAAGAATTATCACCGTGCCTTGTCTTTGTTTTATTTTTGAACAAACTGACATGAGATAGTGTTCACCACGTACAGCACGCCGTGCTGAAGTGTAGCATACACACGCCGTGGGAGGCAAGCTCTGGAGGAAGGCACTGGAACCAAGACAGAGATGAAAGGCGCTCTGGTAGCACCACTTGCTGGTGACGTGGCTAAAATGCAAACTCTGATCTAGCAGGGCTCAGGACCCGAGGATCTGCATTTCTAACAAGCTCCAGGGGCATGCTGGACCACCAGCCACACCGGGGCTGTAGGACTCCAAAGGAAACAGCTCCGATCCTGGCTCCCTGTCTCTCCCCACTGTTTCTCCTCCACTCTGACAGTACGGAGCATCTTCTGGAGGTGATAAGAAACTACAGGGAAAGAACGAAAGGCGCCCTTTCGGCTACCAGACTCCAAATCCCTGTAACAGCCCCCAACAAGCTCCTCCAGTGCATGGGGAAGATCACAAGAGGAAAGGAAAGGGCTACAGGAGGGCGTGCCTGGTCAGTGGTTGTCATAAATAGCAGCCCATCTGCGCCCTGCAGCCCCCGCCGGCTGAAGAGCCCCCCATCTGGGGCCAGAACAAAGGCAGGGAATTTCAAGAGGCATCAGAGATCAAAAGGACCTTGGAGGCTCTCCTGCAGGGAGTCTTCATTTCTAATTAATCACCAGTTCTTGGCAAATCAATTGCACATGTTTTAAATCTCTACTCCAAGGACAAGGGGTGGGATTGAAGTTGGAAACTAGAAGTCTTTGGAGCTGGCTTTCTTGGGAGAGTAGCTACCAGCTGATCAGGGGAAGGGAGCAGAGAGCTCACCTCTTAACCATTCAGCAAGGGCAGTAAAGAATGCATCAGGGGACACCAGTGCTTACAGAGACCATGCAGGTCCCAGGAATGGGAGGATCAGGCCAGGGTTAGAGGGAGGAGTAATGGGAACTGGGGCAAAATGGGGACCATATTATGCTCCACCTGACTCAACAAGGAGGTGTCAACTTAGTGCCACCTCCTTGCCAAGTAGAAATGCAGACCTGGGTTTACAAGATTTGCCTTTGTGTTTTTGAAAATATAATATTTCAGGAATATGAAATTTCCTGATTTATAGAAGATGGCTCGAATTATTTTAGAAACACCAGTCTAGCCATCCAAAGAGGGTCAAAAAGCACCTAGAGTGTGAAGACGGCCTACATGGAGCCTCTGAAAGGGAGACTAGAGCAGTCACCTGCAAAATTTTAAGAAGTCACCTTAAAAACTTATTCCCAATTACTTGGAGCCCCAAACTATGTACTTTAGTCTGAATATAGTTTTCCCCCAAGGGTTCATGTGCTGGAAGCTTGATTTCCAGTGTGGTGATGTTGGGAGGTGATGGAATCCCTCAGCACCTTTAGAGCAAGGCGATTAGGTCACAAAGAGAGACCCCAGAATCTCTCTTTGCCTTCCTGTTTCACCTCAGGCTTTCTCACAAACACTCTGCCACACTGTCATAGTGTGACAGGACAGGATCCTTACCAGAAGCCACACTCTTGGGAAATGGGAACATTTGATATTGGATTTTCAGCCTCCAACACTGTAAGCTAACTAAACCTCTTTTCTTTATAAAGTACTCAGGTAGTTTGTTATAGCAATGGAAGGCAGACTAATAGATCATCAGATTCTCTGGGAGGTCTCAGGTGGGGCAATGAAAGGAAATACGTATTCATACCATGCCTACTTGCATTTGACATGCCTGCTTTTCTGATTACGCATTCCTTTACACAAGATTAATTGCAGCTATATTTGTCAGGCCCTGATCTACATGCATGTTGTCATATGTACTTGCCATATAAACCTGAACACATCCATATGGTCCTTCAAAGCAGATGAGCAATGAACATGGAAGCACATAAGATTATTTCAGACAGTGGCAGGTTCTGAAAGGTTAGGGAGGTGTAGTGATGGTGCTCAGGTAGTATTAGTGTGAGAAGGGAGAGTTGGCCCACTGAGGGGATATTGTTGAAGCTGAGATCTGAGTGCTAAGGCATTGACAGCCATCAGAATCTCAGGGTGGACTGTGTCAGCCAGAGGGAGTTGCAAAGCCCAAGTCCCTGAGGTGGGCATGAGCATGGATCCTTCCCATCAGGCATCAAGATGAACATACAAGATGCTGTTCTGCCCATTGGACAGATGAGGACACTGAGGCCAGATTCATCCCAAGACCACATTGCTAGTGAGCAGCAGGACTCTAATTACTGACCTTCTGCCTTGAACCAGTAATGTTACTAAAGTGGGCAAGTAATTGGAAATCAATGTCTTACCTTTGCAATGGTAAGAACTTCCCCAAATGAGTCAGAGGCAGCCTAAGAGACTGCAGTCTGTCAACCCAGAACATCCCAGTAGGATTCTACCTGGTTCCAAGACTAGCAGCTGTCTATGTGTTTGGAGCACCTGGTGCACTGGGCTCTGTTGGCAGCATCCACATGTACCAGGCTAATAGACACTACACCCTCTATCAGGACTGTGCCAGCCATGTTCCCATGGCTGGGACACAATATCTGACACCTGCAACTTAAACGAGGGGTTTATTTTGGTTCATGATTTCAGTGGGTTCAGTTCATGGTCTGCTGACCTCAAGACAAAAATGGCATGGCAGACTGTATGCTGGAAAAAAGCTGTTAACTACATGGCAGTCAGAAAAGCACAGAGGAAAGACAGGAGTCAATGACAAGGACCAAATGACCTGCCTCTTCTAACCAGATCATGTCTGCACATAAATTACGGAACTCATCAGTGGGTGAATCCACCGATAAGTTCAGTGCCCGCATGATCCAATCACCTTCCAAACACATACTTCAGATGAATACTTTAAACCCAGACTATAACAAGAACTTTGAGCCTCCTCTCTGGGGTTTGTGGGGAGCCCCTGAGATGAGATTTTGCTACAAACCGTTGCTGGGATCAGGGCATCTGACTTGCACTTGAACCCAACCTCAGTGTGTAGAAGAAAAGTAATGATCACAGTGTCACTTGAACATTCCCATACCATTTGTGATTTTTCCAGCCCTTCTTTCAGTTCAGTGCTGCTCAACCTACGGTCACATGTGCTTAACATCTCTGGTGCTGTGCAAACTGCAGCATCCACCTGGGACCCGTCACTAGACTGTCCATGTGAGTCAGGAATTAGGAAGGGGACATAGTCTTTCTATGAAAATGAGCATGGTCATCTTTTGCATTAGTCAGCTCCTCCTCCCATAATGCTGGCTAACAAAGTACCCATGATTCAGTGGCTTAAAACCACCACCATTGATTCTCACTCATATATCTACAGGCGGGTGAAGCTGGCAGGTGTGGGAGAGCTTAGCCAGGTCAGCTAGAAGCTGTTGAATTCCTGTCTGCTCCATGTGTCTCTCAAATATATGTCCCTTCCTAAATAACTCTATGAGGTGGGTGCCACTATCATCTTCTCACTTCATAGACCAGGGAACTGAGGATCCATTAAGTCATTCACCCAAAGTCACAGATAATAACTGATGGAGTCAGGTTTCAGACCTGGGCAGTCTGTCTCCAAAATCCATTTGCTTTCTTCTTTTTCTTTCTTTCTGTACTGGGGCTGGAACACAGGGCCTCACGCATGCTAGGCAAGTGCTCTGCCACTGAACCATACTCTTAATCCTTTTTATTTATTTATTTTTTATGTTGATACAAGGTCTTGTTAAGTTGCACAGGCTGGTCTCAAACTTGTGATTTTCTTGCCTCAGCCTCCCAAGTAGCTACAATTATAAGTCTGTGCCACTGTGCCTGCTCCAGCTCCTCGCTATCTCCCTCTCTTCCTCTCTTCCTCTCTCTCTCTCTCTCTCTCTCTCTCTCTCTCTCTCTCTCTCTCTCTCTCTCTGCCTCACTTTCTTCCTTTCTTTCTAGAAGTTATTTATCTGGCCATGGAACCTAGGGTCTAACCTGAACAGAGCTGACACTTGGAAGAAGAGGCATAGATCCTGCTATTCCCCACTACTGTTCCCCATTGACCAAATTTAGTGATAACCTATTGCAACTGATTTCAGGCCCTGGGGTGTTCCTCAGGCAGGGGACATGTTGGGAGACCCCACATGGGTCTATCAAAGACAGAACCCACCTCCGGTGAGCAGGGCCTGTGCACTGCCACCCCCCTCCTTGTTCTCTGTCAGGGCAGGTAGCTGGCAGAGGCCAGGTCCCAGCGAGGTCAGAGAATTGTGGGACATTGCATCCCCTCCATATCCAAAGGCACCTGTCACGCTTACTACCCGAATCCCTCAAGCCATCTGGACTCCGGTCCATAGCACAGCACTCATTCTCAAGGTCTGACAGATCTGTAGCCACCTTCTGGGCCCTGAGTCCTACACCTTCAGCGTGCTATCACTGCTGCCACTGACCAGCAGCCAATTACCACTGACCGTGTAGTCTGTTACGTGGTGACAGGGAAGCCAGGTCACACTTGCCCTCCTGCTGTCCCACAGCTTGATGGTCTTCTCAAAGGAGGCACTGGCGTGGTGTTCTGTCATGCATGCAAGGTGCTTCTTGTCCTCTGCTAGGGACCAAAGGTATGAGGGGTATCATCTGAGCCAGATGCCACGCTCTCTGGGCCCTGGTACTACATGAGGTTGTACAGGCCCAGTGCCCTCTCCTTCAGCTCCTGCAAGGACCCTGAAAGTCTTGGGCATTAACTGTGCCCTCAGCGGGCTCATAGGCTCAGTGCGGAGTGCCATCATATTTCCCCAGTGGCTGTGACCTTCAAGAGCCTGGCGTAGCACACCATCACAGTCCTCTAGATTTTAACGGTGTGGTCGTGAGAGGCAGAATACAGACAGCAACTCATCCCTCCCCGCTGGAGACAGGTGACCGACTGTGTGCCTAATGGGGATGCACTCACAATGGCCTACAGTTGTGTCCCAGACTCACACACTGCCATTCTCAGAGCTGCGGGACCCGTAGCAGCACTCGGTGTTCACGTAGAGGTAGTACCCCGCTCAGGCCTGTGGTCCACCTGTGGCCAGTGAGGGTCCTGTCCACGACTTCACTGTGTTTGGGTCCCATGGAAGAATCTGGCCACACTTGCAGCCTGAGGCCAGCATTTTGCCATCTGGGGACAAGGATGTGCTAAGGACTCAGCGTCTGTGTCCCTTGCATATAAAATGTGATGTTTCCATGGTGCTGAGGTATCAAAAGCACACAGAGGCTAGAGACTTTCCCACAGGGCTGCAGGCCGCAGAAATGACTGCTTCTCGGAGGAGGAGCATGATCCATGGAGGAGCTGGTGCAGGAAGTCACAGCTGAGACCTAAAGATCACCTGTGGCTGGTAGACGATGCCTAGGACCTTCTCTGTCTCCACTGCTGGGGACTCCAGCATCATCCTCCCTAGGGGTGATCTAGCCATCATGGACACAGAGAGGAGGGGAAAGGGATCCTCCTGTACCAGCAGCATGTGGCACACCAGCTGCACCCAGCCGGGAGTGAAGTCCATGAGCACACTGAACAGAGAACCAGCAGCTCCAGGAACTTTGCTATCAGCCGCAGCACAGCCTGGGAGTCTCCCTCCACTCAGCTGGCTTCCCAGGAAGCTCTGCTGCTCCACGTTATTCCCTGCTGAGCCTTCCAGGATGCAGCCAGCCTTTCTACCCTTCACAACAGGTATTCTTGCCCCATTTCACAGATGAGATACTGAACTGCTGAGAGTTTAGTTGACTTCCCCCCAGATCACAGAGGTAGGAAATGGCAGAGCCAGCATCCACCCTCCTACCCAGATACAGCCTTGCCTGTCCAACTCCCATGGTGCCTTGCACAGAGCTCGGTGCATAGTAGGTGCTGGGGACATGTTCGTTACACTGAAGCAAAGTTCCTGGGAAGCAAGTCTGCTGGAAATCAGTGTTATTATTCTGGCACATCTTGTGTTCCAGGTCAAGAACTGGTCCATGGCTTCTGCTGGGGTAGATCCTTGCCCAGGTAACGCACTCATCATTAGAGTAGGTCTGTGCCAAATCACCCAGCATGACCATGCAGGGTGACAGCCTGGGCCCTCTCCCTTCTTCCCTGGCTCTGCAGCTTCCTGCCGCTGCTTGCTGCTGCATTTCCACCTCCTCTAGCCCTCAGGCTCCTGTCTCCCCACCCCACCCCCTCCCAGGCTACCACTTCATCTTCTAGGTCTATTTCCAGTGCATCTCAGGCAGCCCGTCTGGGCATTAGAAGCTTGAGAGTAACTTCACTGGCTGCACGGTTCCTTTGAAAGAAGAGCAGAGGTTCCCAGCTTGAGCTGAGAATCCTGGGGCTCTTTATCCCTTATTTCCCTTGGAAATTTTTTATTGGTGTATGTTTGTGATACATAAGAATTATACTTGTTTGGAGGGATTTGTACATATATATCTTTTTAGATCATTTTTATCCTCTTTCCCCTATTTTCTTCCCTCCTCTGCCCTCATCCTCACATCCAAAAAGTCCACCTCCTTGTTTCCTATCATCTCTCCTTTATTCTACTCTTCATTTATGTTTTGACATTGTCAGGTAAGAGAAACTGCAATATTCAACCACCTGTGTCTGATTTATCTCACTTAACATTACAGTCTCGCTCTCCATTTTCCCACAGATGATGTGAATTCATTCTTATGGCTAAGCAAGTTCCATCGAGCATGTATACGGCATTCGCTTTCTCCATTTGTCTGTTCATGGGCGAATAAGCTGCTTCCCATTCATCTATTTTAAAACCCGCATAAGAAAATCCCCCCCTGTCTGGGATGCTGAGCCTCCACCTGTAGGACTCCTGTTCCCACAGGTGAAAGATGCTTCAGGTGGGCGGGGCTCACTACCCTGGGAGAGATGCCCCAAGTGCGAGGGGCTACGTAGCAGTGAGGTTGCCCTTGGCAAAACCGGCCGCTGAGCCCAGATGCGGGCTTTCACTCACAGGGTTTCCTTTCCAGATCCGAAAACGCCCATTCCTTCTTTCAATAAATAGTTACTGCACAATCTATGCTCCCAGCGCTCAGGTGCTGGTGGGAAGGGACAAAAGGGAGCAGGCCCTGGGAAACTTACAAGCAGGATGAGAAATGTCCTCTCTGAACTTTGGTCTACTTTTACAAAGTGAAAGGGATCATGAAGATATAAGATCCCTCTGCACAGCTAATTCTCACCTTAGAGCAAAGAATCCTGGAATGATGCAGCCTCCTAGTTGAGTGTTTGATTAGATCTCTCCCTATTCTCAACTTGTTTCTCTAGGTGTAAAACGAGCGGGATGGGCTGCATGATTTCGAAGGATTTGTCTTCCTCGAGCAGCTTGTGGCTCTCCAACTGCAGCATTCTGCGACTCTCACACGAGGACCGAGCACCGCTGTGGGGTCCAGGAAGGGCCATCCTTCCTTCCTAGGATCACACCTCCTCCCGCTGGGATTCCCTGATAGTGACCTTCATGAAAAGCATCACAGAAGGACTTGCTCTTGCCCACTGAACTTGCAAGCTCCCTCCCGGGAGCTGCTCTCCCAGGATCCCTGCATCACTAAATTTATCTTCCCCACCACGCTGTTAATCTCTACAAATTTAATGGCATGACTATCAGCTGCCTAAAGAACATAGCTGGCCTATCACCAATCAATCAAAGGCGCTCAGTGATGCTTCTGAATAAATGATAGCCATCGGATCAGTGGGCGAGATGGCTGGTGATGATCAATGCACCTTGGGAGCATTCAAAAGGAGTGGGGAGCCAGAGGTGAAAGACAGGAAGCTTGGGAAGCAGATCAAGATGCCCAAAGTCATCCTGGAGATTTAGACTGAATCAGATCTGAGTGGTCACACTCCTGGACAGATCTGTCTTGCTGAAAGGAAAATGTCACCAAGAGAGAAAGAAGATACCCCCAGACCTGTCACAGGGTGAAGGAAAGAGATGTCAACTCAGAAACTTCAATTATAATCCCAGCTCTTCTACAAATTCCCTGGCTGGCCAGTTTGCCCAGCTATAAAGTGAAGATTTCACTACCCAAGACCTGTCTGACTTTTGGCCTTGCACTTTTGGAGGATAGCCACCGTCCGGCTCCCTTTCACCCAGAGCAGGAGACAGAGGTTCCGAAGGGTGACGCCGCTCACTCAAGGGCACACAGCAAAGGCGAGACATAACCCTGATGCTGTGCTTTCTCTCCCACTCTGGGAACACTGCATTCTATTTGGTTGTTTCTCCACTTTTAAGATCTAGAGGCCAAAAGGAAGTGCCAGGCCATGCACCCCACCAGGGCCTCTGAGAGTTGGGTTACAGTGCATTTGTGTGACTTGAGCAGTCTACTACACATGCCCTAGGGCTTTGCATTTCCTTCCCTGTGGCAATTCCAAGCATTCGCTGATGCCCTTGACCCGCATGGCCAGAAAATCCTTTGGACTCAGTTCCCAGTGGGCCCTGTGTCCAAGAAGATTCCAGACTCTGCCAGGAGCTGCTTGGAAATTCCAGTCAACCCTGAATCACAGGAAGCCAGCTCTGCCTGGACACAGCTGAGGAAACAGGGCCTCTCATCCACAGACACTCTCAGCCAGGCAGGTCTCTGAGAGCATCATCGGGCTCCCAAACCCTCTGTCTTGGGACTCAGTGGTCCTCCATCCTGGGCAGACACATGCTGCCCCTGTATTCTCACTATGGTCTTCCAGCTGGAAATGCCAGACCCAGGGCTCGGGCCCTTCTACACATCTCCCCCTTTTCACAAGGACACGGCCATTGACCTAGATTGCTGAGGTGGCTCAATTCAAAGGTTTTTAAACTCTGAGGCATCTGATGGGCTTAAATTTTAAGACACTGAAGTCCTTTTCCAGACAAAATCTTATTTAAAATCCCCATGTACAAAACAGATGAAAGGGAAAAAGCAGGGATGAAAATCCCAGTCCCTGCCCACTTGGCTACCTCTCCCTTCCAGAAACAGCCCCTGGGCCCTGCCACAGAACCCCAGGCCCCGAGGAATCCAGTTTGCAAACCGCCACTCTAGCCACAGGAGGAACGGGGTCAGAAGGCAAAGGCCCTGGCTCAAAATTACACAAAGAGGTGATGGAAGGATACAACCCTATCTTTCCAGCACTGCTGAGACCCAGACAGGAGGCAGAAAGCCTCTCCCTGGGTTAGGGCAGGGGGATGTATTAGTTGCTGCTTGAATGACTGAGTAGGTGATTGCCCGGTTTATTGGTTAGTTGGTTGGTTGATCAGCTGATGATTAGTTGGTTTTCAGTTATTTGGTTGGGTGGTTAGTTAGCTCATTGGATGTCAGTCCATTGATTGGCTGGCTGTGTTGCTGACTAATAAATGGTTCACTGGCTGGCTACTTAATTGGCTGGGGAAATGTGTGAGTGACTGAGTGGTGATTGCATATGGCATTGCTTTGGAGGAGGCTCTGAGACATGACCGTAGGGTGGAAAAGGCATCAAGCAGATGGTCTGAGGTAAGAGAGAGATATCAGGTTCACTGAGGGATTTCAGTGGAAGTGAGGGGAGAAAATGTCACATCATTGCCGTCACCAGAGCCTCTCCATCAATTCCTACAGTTAGGCATTGAGCAGGTGAGTCAATGCATCTGAGTGTCCTGTAAAAACTGTGAAGTCCAATGCGCATGTCAAGGGCCCGCCCCTCTCCCTCTAGGTCTCAAGTAACTCCTATTTTTTTCTCCCTCCACACAGACAATCCTGTTCCTTGGTTTTCTGTCTACCTAGAGTGTCAGTGATGGATGGTGCCTGTGTGTGTGTGTGTGTGTGATACGATCCTATGGTAGACGGTTTGAAGGAATGTGTTCCCGTAGGACCTGGAAGTTACGTCCCATGAGCAGCACTTACTCAGGCCTAAAGATACTGCTATAGCTTTAACCCTTACAGTAACCTATTCTCAGCCCTAGCGTAATCCCCTTGTCTAAGATAAGGAACCCAGTGGTCCATACTCTGACAGGTGGAAAGTGGGAGGGCAAGAGTCTGTCTCCCAAGTGTAAGCATCACACACACGCAGAATCACGAAGGTGTTGGGCCCACTGTGACCCCCCACAGCCTGCCGCCCTCCAGACACATGAGCCCTGCTCTCTCCTTTGGCATTCTGGATGCCACCCCTAGTGCCAGTAGAGAGCCCTGAGCATTGCCCACTACCAGGCCAGGCAAAAGCATGCTCCAAGTGGTTCCAAGTGCCCACAACAACACAAGCCCAGCGGGCCCCAACTCATCACCCTGCCTAACGAGCTCTCAACTCAGTTCTGACGCTGTGATCCATTAATGTGAAGACTTCCGGCTGCGGCCACTCCATGTATTTGTTTGCAAGATTAATGACAAATACAAAATTGCTTTCCACCTTGCGACAGTTGGGGAGATCTGGAAAGCATCCTGGGGTAGCCCATAAATATTCCTTGAGTCCACTCCCGCCATCAGCCACACCCTTTGTTATGGAAATGTAGGATCAGTGTGCTTTTCTGCAGGACCAACTGGACATGCACAGAGATGAGCCAATGGGCCTTCAACTTGCCTATCCTGCCACCCAACAGAGCCCCTATTTGCTTTGCATCTCCCCCCCAAAAATTCAGCAGCTATTTATCAAGTGATCACACTAAACCAGAACCTAAGTTTGGAACCAAGGATACAGAAGTGAACAAGACAGCCTCTATCCCCAAAGACACATTTCTGACTCTTTCCCCCTCCATCAAATTTATTTTCTTCATTCCTCCTTCTCAGAGTAACATATGACAGAGCAACAAGCACAGTGGTGGAGCCATGCAAAACTGTGAAGGAGGCACATTCCTGGTAGAGGAACAGAAAGTGCAAAGGACTGCAGTTGGAAGTTTGGGGATGTGTCTCAGAAGCAGCAAGAAGATCAGAGGGTAGAGCAAAGTGAGGGGAGGGAGAGTGTGAGTGGCAAGGTCAGAGAGGTCATGTAGAGGTCATGTAGGGTCTTGTGGGCTTTGTTATTTAGCTACTGCAGCATGACAATGACCACCAACTCTGTAGCTTAAAACAACATATATTCATTATCTCACCATTTCTGAGAGCCAGGTGTGCAGGCCCGGCTTGGTGTGGTCCCTTTTCAGAGGCTCTGCCAAAGCTACAATCCAGCTGCCAGCTGGGGCTGAGGAGACCTCTGAAAGCCCAGCTGAGGAAAGAGCTGCTTCCAAATTAACTCTGTTGGCAGAATTCAATTGCTCAAGGGCTGTCAGATTAAAAACCTCAGTGCTTTGTTGGCTAAGCAGAGAATCCCTGATGTGTGGGCTCACCAACATGGCCCTTCTCCTGAGAACGCAAGCTGAGAAAACAGTAGAGTGTTAACTAGCAGCACAGCCCTTACAATCCATGTAGTATAATTGTTAGAAGGAACGTTCCTTTACTTCCTGTCTTGGTCAGCTCTCTATTGCCAGGGCAAAAATATCTGATATATACAACCTAGAGAAGAAAGAGCTTATGAGTCTTTGGGGGACGCTTCATATTTAAATCATAATGCCTCTTTTAGAAGGGAGTCACAGTTCCTGTGCATACTCAGTGGGAGAGAAACACATGATGCAAATACCGAATACCCGGATGTAGGGATCCCTGGGTACTCTGTTGCAGTTTTCCCACCATGCAACTGTGCTAGAACACACTGGGCTTTCTGGTATACCTCCTCACAATGTTACATCTTCTGATTAAGAGAATATGTAGGAGCAAGAGTCAGGCTCATCACCTTCATCCTATTAATAAGATCTGTGAGTACTTTGGACACAAACCCATTCAATATGCCATGGAAAAAGGAAAGAGTATCATCATCTCATTTTACAGATGGCAAAGCAGACACTAGAGTGAGGATAATTTTCCCAAGGCCACTTGGCCATTAGTAAATGGGATGGGTTGGGTTGAGCATGCAGGACCCAATCTGGACTTCCTTTTCCTGGGTCTGACTGTTCCCTTTCAGGAAATCCAGGTCTGTAAATTCCATCTGTCATGGTGGGCCAAGCCAACACGAGCACCCAGGTATCCTGGCACTGGCTCCTAGCAACACCTTCCTGCTGAGGAGGAAGGTGTCTTTTGGCTTGGCACTTCACTTGCTATTTTCCACTCAAGCAGGTTTTAAGCTTGCAGATAACAGATACGTATCATGGGAAGACAAAAGGTCAGTGTGGTCCACTGACCTTCCATTTATATGAAATGGAAGAACATACACAGAGCCTTGCCCTGTGCCCAGGCATAAAGTGACAGCTTTTATAATCAGGAGTCCAAGTGACTGGGGCAGAGACTTCTCACAGGGACTTGGGGAAGAAGTGAGAGAGTGATCCTTGGGTCCAGCCTGGAAACCTAGTCTTGGGTGCCCAGTTGGAAGTGAAAGTAGCTCATTGGGGCACATGGGAAGGACCCCTGCACACTTGCTTCCTACCACGTCAGGCCCTGTTTGCCGGCACGGCCATGTCTTGCCCTTCCCTGGCTTGGCTCTGTATCACAGGGGTCTTGATCCTGCAGGTTTTATGCTCCAGGCTCCTGGGTCAGCCCAGTTCTGTCTGGGTTCACCAGATGGGATCGGAGGTGCAGAAAAGGCAGGAGGCAGAGTATTGTTCCTTTCCTTCTCTGACTTGGGCAATGTCTTAGTGAGCTTTGTGTTGCTATAACAGAATGGCACAGGCTAAGTATTTTATAATAAACAGAACTTTATTTCTTACAGTTCTAGAACATGAGAAGTCCAAGTTCAAGGTGTCAACACTTGGCAAAGGCCTTCTGCTGCACCATAACACAGCGTAAGGGTACAAAGAAAAGGAGGAAGGGATGGCAAGAAAGAAGGAAGGAGGGAAAAGGAAAGAGAATTAAGATTGTTCTCCTAGGACCTGAGTTCCCACAAGAGTGAGACTTTTTAGGGTGGTTCAGAGCTATAGTTCCAGCCCTTTTAAAAATTTTTTTCCATTTTTAAGACAGGGTCTAGCTAAGATGCTAATTTGGCCAGGCTGGGCTTGCACTTGCAATCCTCCTGCCTGTGCCTGGGTAGAGCCCTGGAATTACAGGCCTATACCAATGCACCCAGCTAATAATGGGCTTTCATAAAAGGGCACACCTGACCCTCCCATGCCCCGGCTTCCTGTCTCATCATCTGATCTTTCCTCTCACATGCTCTCCCATCACAGTGCTACCCACTATGATGTGATGTAGCCAAAGGGGTACTCACCAGAGCAAGCACTGTACAATCTGGACTTTAAGCCTCCAAAACTCTGAGCTAAACCAACTTCTTTTCTTTATAGAGTACTCAGCCTCAAATATTTTGTTATAACAATGAAAGACATTATCAATAGATGCAGAAAAAGCTTTTGACAAAGTCCAACACTCGTTCACGGTAAACACCCTACCAAAAATTGGAATAGATAGTCTTTGCCTCAATCTGATAAAAGCCATCCATGGCAAGCCAACAACCAACATGATGCTAAATGGACAAAAGCTGAAAGCTTTCACTCTAAAATCAGGAACAAAACAAGGATGTCCACTACCACCACACCTATTCAATATAGTCCTGGAAACATTAGCCAGAGCAATTAGACAAGACAGAAAAATAAAAAGAATAAGGATAGGAAAATAAGTTAAATTATCATTATTTGCAGATGACATGATACTCTACATGAAGACCCCAAAAATTCCACCAAGAGACTTCTAGATTTAATAACCAAATTCAGTAGTGTAACTGGATACAAAGTCAACACTCAAAAATCAGTAGCGTTTCTAGCCAGGTATGGTGGTGTGTGCCTGAAATCCCAGCATTCAGGGGCTCAGGCAGGAGGATCTTTGTGAGTTTGAGGCCAGCCTGGGCTACAAAGTGAGCTCAAGGCCAGCCTGAACTGCATAGGGAGACACTGTCTCAAACACACACACACACACACACACACACACACACACACACACACAGACAATAATATTCCTATATACAAACAACAAACTCACTGAGAGAGAAATTAGGGGAACAACATCTTTCACAACAACGTCCTAAAAATGAAATACCTAAGAATCAATATAATGTAGGAATTAAAAGATTTTTACATTGAAAATTACAGTACTCTGAAAAAGAGATGAAGAGGACATCAGAAAATGGAAAGAAATCCCTTGCTCAAGGATAAGAAGAATGAATATTGTGAAAATGGCTGTACTACCAAAATTGTTATATAGATTTAATGCAATCCTGATCAAAATACCATTAGCATACCTCACAGAACTAGAGAAATTATTCCTAAAATTCATCTGGAACCAGAAGAAACCTAGAATAGTAAAAGCAATTCTAGGAATAAAGGCAAGGTGGAGGCCTCACAGTCCCTTACCTGAAATTACACTACAAATCTACTGTGATAAAATAAGCACAGTACTGAAAGAAAAAAAAAAAAAAACCAGACCTGAGGATCAGTGGAACAGATTAGAATATGCAGACACAACTACAAACACACTCAGCCACCTTATCTTTGACAAAGGAGCCAAACATGTTTACTGGAAGAAACATAGCCTCTTTAATAAATAGTGCTGGAAAAACTGGCTCTTTATGCTGAAGACTAAAATTAGACCAATGTCTATCACCACGCACTAAACTAAAGTCAAAATGGATTAATGATCTAAATATTAAAACAGAAACACTAAATTTACTGGAAGAGAAAGTAGGTAGAAATCTTGAAGACATAGGTGTAGGTAGAGAGTTCATGAACAAAATCCAAATTACACAGGAAATACTTCAAAGAATCAACAACTGGTATTTCATCTCATTAAAAAGCTTTTGCATATCAAAAGAAACCATCAATAGAGTGAAAAGACAATACACAGAGTGGGAAAAAATTTTAGCCAATTTTAGTCCTCAGGCAAAGGACTTATATCTAGAACATAGAAAGAATTGAAAAAACTCAAACCTCCCAAATTCAAAGACCCAATCCAAAAATTGGTATCTAAGATGAATACACACTTCTCAGATGAAGAAATACAAATGGCAAATAAATATATGAAAAAATGTTCAACATCATTTGTCATTCAAGGGATGCAAAGTAAAACAACTCTGAGATTCCATTTCACTCCAGAAAGAATGGCTATCATCAAGAAATCAATCAATAATAAATGCTAGTGGGGAAAAAGAAACTCTTCTCCACTGTTGGTGGGACTGCAGACTGTTGCAGCCACTGTGGAAATCAGTATGGAGAGTCCTCAAAAAGCTAGAAGTAGAGGTCCCATTCAACCCAGCTATTCCCCTTCTGGGTATCTTCCCAGAAGAATTAAAAACACTGTACCACAGCAATATATGTTCACCCATGTTTATAGCAGCACAATTTGTAATAGCTAAAACTCAGAAGCAACCCAAATAACTATTAACTGAAGAATAGGTAAAAAAGATGTGGTATTTTTATACAATGGAGTACTGCTCAGCCATAAAGAAGGATAAACTTGAGACTTTTATAGGTAAATGGATACAATTTGAGACCATAATCATAAGTGAAATAAATCAGACTTACATGTGTAAACATCGTATATTCTCTCTGGTGTGAGAAATTGAAAGGGTAAAAAATGTTTACAATGTACAATAGATATTGTGAAATGGGAAGAAATTATTTAAAAGGAAAAAGAAACTAGGATGGGGGAAAGGGGAAAAGAAAGAAGGGAAAAGGGAGAAAAAGTGTAAGTTACACTATTAGTGTCTCTTAGTTCATAGAAAAGGAAGGTTTGTGCTAATATTGACTAGAGAATTTATGCCCATATCTTGTACTCTGAGTAACTACTTTAAAGATAACAATATACACTGTATTAACTATCATTATTCTCCTATTATCTTGTTATGAAATTGTTTTTCTCCATAAGATAAGAAAAAACAGATTAATACTGTGTTGATAAGTAGTTTACTATTATGGGAAACTGGAATTCTATCCCACTGGGGTTTTTCTAAGAAGCATTGTGAACCATGCCCAAGAATCAATCCTCTGGAACAGGAAGTGGTGTCATTCATGCATACATAGATAGATAGATAGATAGATAAATTGATAGATGCATACACGTTGCAGCTAGCTGTTTGTTATCATTGAAAGCACTGACCTATATGATTCCACTTATATGAAACTCTTGACTAGACATAAGTAGGCAATGGTGATTAATTTTAGAGACCAGGATAGTTGTTGACTGAAAAGAAACATAAAGTGACCTTCTAGAAGATAGAAATCTTTATACTTTGATTTAAGGAGTAGTTACACAATATTGTATTCATAAATGCAAAAATTCATTGAGTGGTACATTTGTGATTCTGTGCCTTTCATGTAAATTACATTTTAATTTTTAAACATTAAAACATAAAGCAAAATGAACAAACAGCTCCATTCTTCAAAGTCCTGCTTCAAACCCCCCTTTTGGGGCTGAGGACAACTCTGCAGTTGGTATCTCCAGCCCCACTGAGGCAGGGAAGGTGAGGGAGGGCTGGAGCCAGGCTGAGCCTCTGAAGCTGCCAGTGCAGAAAAACCCTCACTCTCCCCAGCGAGTTATGATTAAGAATTTTCTTCCTGGCCTCCAAGTGTTTTACTGGCTCATCCATCAATGTGTCAGAGGAGCCATCAAGGCAAGAGCGGTAGAAAACTAACAGTTCACACCCAAACAGCCTGAATAATTCAATGCCCGCCACCCCCTCTGGACTCTGAAAACACGAAACTAATTTTTTATTTATTTCTCCAGCTCTGCAGTTTGTTCTTGTGGCTTTTGAAGTGAGGGGGATGGGTGCAGCACATCTGTGGACAAAGATGGGATGAGCCAAGTTCACTAAAGCTGGGGTAACCCACCCTGATACCTGGAGCAGGATGAGGGACCCAAGTTAGTGGAACCTTTTGAATAGGGAGAAGAAAGAGCATGCATTAAAGTTATGAAACACAGATTTCAGATCCTGCAGCTGGTTACTTCTTAGCTATTTGGTCTTATACAAGTCATTCATTTCTCTGAGCCTCTGTTTCCCTAGATACAAGATATCCATGGTGCCATGACACTTACTGTATAGTAAGCTGCTATAGTACTTACTGTATGACTGGCTCTGCTCTAATCCCATCCATACGTTAACTTGTTTAACACTCAAACGATCCCATGAGGAAGTTACATCCTCATCCCCACTGTACTGATGAAGCAACTGAGGCCCCGAGCTCACCCAGATAAACCACATCACCTATCTTGGAGGATGAGAATTAGAAAGTTAAAGCTCGTGAGTCTTCAGACATCATGCCCGCTACCCAGTAAGTGCTCTTAAAGAGTAGCCAGTGTTGTTGTTATGAAAATATTGTTTCATTTGAGTATAACAAACATATGAGTTTGATAGACATTGTGACTACATATGGAAAAACTGAGGCAGAAAATAGTAAAGTGGCTTTGCCTAAGGCTGTACATACCTACACTGAAGATACTGCTCTGCCTTTGGATCCACCTCAGGTCCCTTTATGGAGCTGTTAAGATTACATCTCTAGTTTAGTAACCTCTAAACATAGACTTTGATTCCAAAGGGAAGACTTGGATTCAAATCCTTTCTCTGCCACTCCCTGGCTGTGTGAGTAGAACAGTGTCCTTCACCTCAGCTTCCTTGTCTGTGAAAGAGGATGAAGTAATCAGTTGCACAGATGTAAAGAGTAGGAGAGGGAAGGAGAGAAGGAGGGAGGGAGGGAGAGAAAGAGAGAGAGAAAGATCCAGACCAGTGACCAGTGATCAGTGGCCAGTGACAAGAATACACTCTTCTAGATCATGACCCCAATAACTTGCTCCCTCTGACCAAGGCTTGCCTTTGAAAACAAAACTTCTGGGGGGACATTTTA
Source organism: Chinchilla lanigera (assembly GCF_000276665.1). Lineage (NCBI taxonomy): Eukaryota > Metazoa > Chordata > Mammalia > Rodentia > Chinchillidae > Chinchilla > Chinchilla lanigera. Next base: position 9,672,045 of record NW_004955455.1, read on the forward strand.
GATCTAAATCATAACATCCCACCCCTTCCCCCCCAAAGGGACATGTCCATCTCATTTTGTAAGGTATATTTAGTCTACCTCTAAAAGTTGCCAAAGTCTAACAGCTCCAGCATTGCTGAAAAGTCCAAGTCCAAAGACTTCTTACAATTAAGGCAAACTCTTAGCTGTGAGCACCTGTAAAAATCAAAAAGGGAGTTAAATACTTCCACATGCAATGGCACAAGGTAAACATTCCCATTCCAAAAGAGGGGAATAAAGGGATAGACAGAAATTGGACAAAAGCAGGACCAAAATTCAGCAGGGCAAACATTAAACCCTGTAATCTAGCCCCAGAGCAGGCTGTGGTGAGATGTGAGCTCCAAAAGCTTTAGGTGGTCCTGCCCCTGTGGCCTTGCAGCCCACATGGCCTCTCTTTTGGGCTGGCTCCTCTTACTGCCTATGGCTTTCCTCAACAGACATCCCCTGTTCCTGGCATCTTCAACCTCCTGAGTCTTCGCTGTACTTTCAGCTTCAACTCACAGCTTCACAAACTTCCCTCTTGGGGACACACTGCCTGGCCTCTTGGGCCATCCTTTGAAAGCTGGATAGCAGTCTCCCTGACCCAACAACCCTTGTCTTCTGTATGTCTGAAAAGCCAGCACCACATGGATAGTGCCAAGGTCTGCTGCCAGTTTGAGTGGTAGCCAGGACTCTTTGCACCACGGCTGCAGTGGCCACTGACTACCGGGGTGACTAAGCACAGTGAAATGAATCCCAGAGAACAGGTTTTCTTAGGCTGTCCTCCCAGGGGCTTTTTTTCCCGTACCGGGAACCGAACTCACGACTTTGTGCTTGCCAGGCAGGCACTGTGCCACTGAGCTAAATCCCCAGGGAATTTTTCTCAAATGAAAGGCTTATACTTTTTCACCTTTGAGCCTGTGATGAATAGGGTCTTGCTGATTCCCGGGAATGCCTTGAAACCATCTTTCCTATTGTCCTGAGGCAAAAAAAAAAAAAAAAAAAAAAAAAAACCCTATGTTCTTTTTAATGCTAATCTTTTCAGCATTCCTGCTCTCCATGGCCTCAACTTTACAGGCTCTTTCTTCCAGGCCAAACTGCAAGCTTTTCAAGTCATCCAACTCAGCATTTTGCTCCTGATTTTCTCTGGAGATGTAGCTAAAAGCAGCCAGCAATACCTATGCCCCATCCGGAATATTATCTGCCTTGAAATTCCCTGCACTAGATTAATTGGTCCATCATTTTTAAATTTAGCCTCACACAAAATGTTAGGGCATGGGCAAAATGTAGACAAGTTCCTTGGCAAAATGTAACATGCAGATTCTCTAGTCCAGTTCTGAAGAATCCTCATTTCCAAGTGAAACTTCATTATCATGGCCTTTACTGTCCACATTCCTTTCAGCATGCTTTCCGAGACCTGATCAGAATCTCTCTTCAGGCTCTGCTTGTAGCATTCTAAGACTTCTCTATCCAGCATCTTCAGACCTTTCCAAATCCCTCCCACAGGCCAGCTCCAAAGGCTTCTAAGCCACCTGCTCACGTACAATCACAGCAACAGCCCAATTTCTCTGGTATCAAAATCTGTGTTAGTCCCTTTACCATTGCTCAGACAAAATACTCAGTGCCTGCAATTTAAAGGTTCATTTTGGCTCACAGTTTCAGTGGGTGCCACTCATGGCTGGCCAGCTCCAAGGCAGAAATGGCATGGTAGAAGGGCCTGGCAGAGGAAAGCAGCTCATATCATGGTGGACAGGAGGCAAAGAGAGGGAGGGAAGGCCAGGGGCAAGAATGCACCCTTCCGGGTCATGACCCCAGTGGTCCATCATTCTAACTGGGCCCCACCTCCAAACACAAGACTCTGGGAAACATTTTCAACCTAAACCATAACAAATGCCCTGATGAATCTGTACACGATATAGTGCTAAGCTAAAGAATTGGTTACCTTCCTGCCAGACACTCCTTCTCACTCCAGAGTACCCAGAGAGGGGCTGTCTGTCCCAGCCACCCTGACCACTGTGGAAGCAAATCCTCAAAATAATTCTAGTTATGATGTGAAGGACAAGATGCCTCAATTAGAGGGCCATTCCACTGGCTATTCTCAGATGGTAAAATGTCATTGAAGTTGTCCTAGGAAAGGAATATAGTGGGTGTGGCAGGAGGAAGGAGACAAGTACATTTCTGGTTCAATGTGATCTTAAGAAATCTGGGCTGTTAGCCTTGTTTTCCTCTTATATAAAAAAAACAGGATCTAGAACACCTGATTTCTAATAATCTTCATGCTCTAATGTTAATTCTATATTCAACTGTCTTAGGCAAGATCCAGGACAGAAATCCAAATGGAATCAAAGTCTGGAGCTTCATCAACAGATGAGTGGATAATGAAAATGTGGTGTACCCCAGC
>NW_004955455.1:9676134-9683770 GCF_000276665.1 Chinchilla lanigera
TAACTCACTATTATTTGTCTATTTGTTTTCCTGAGAAACTATTTTGTAGATAACAATATGTAAAACGATAACCATTGATAATTTCCTACCATTTTGTCTGTAATTTGCTAAGTCCCCCCATTATTATGTTATCCTTCTTTTACTCTTTAAAATAAAAAAAAAAGAAAATGTGGTATTTACGTACAATGGACTGCTACTCTGCCATAAAGAAGGATCACCTTGAGTCACTCACAGGTAAATGGATGCATCTTGAAACTATAACATTAAATGAAACAAATCCCACAAGCTTAAACATCACATAGTTTCCCTTGTAAAAATAAATAAATAAATAAATAAATAAATAAATAAATAAATAAATAAACAGAGTAAAATAAAAGATAGATAACAGGAAGTAGAGAGATATTTTCTGAAGGGGAAAGGCATCAAGAAATGAAGGGAATGAGGAAAAAGGGAAGAGAAAGGGGATAAAAAAAGGAATGTGCCAACTCCCCACAATGAATTTAATCGTTGTATAATGTAAACATGTACTAATAAAAAGCAATAACTATTTCTAAAAGAAGAACGAAGAAAAGAAAGAAAAAAAAGTCTGGGGGCTTGACAGTGGACCTGCTTCAGCACCACAGACAGCTCCCCAGCACCATGCAGCGGGGCACCCGAAGGAAAAATGTCTGCATCTGTGTGAAGGCAGATGTACTTAGGAGGGACATGCACACTGATATTTTGGGTCAGATGATTGGGGGGATTCTCTTGTAGATAGACCATACAATATTTGGGAACATCCACGGCTTCTGCCCACTAGATATTAATAGCACTCCATACCACGTTCAAAACGTTTCCAGGCATTGAGAGATGTCTCCAAGTGGGAGAGAACAAAAATCACCCCAAGAACTGCCAACTTAAACAGACAGCTCTCCCGGGAGTTCTACAGTGTGTGCTTGAGGTCACCGTCAGATTCTCGGCCCTAAAGCCTTCTTTCTGAATTTTAAAGAATCCAAGGACATTGTTTAAAAAGTAAACAAGTAAAAAAACTCAAATAAGCAAAATAATTACAGCCTACAATAAGCGCTGTCAAATAAAAGGTTAATGTTATTTTTAAAAAAGATAATGTGAGGCTATGTGTCACCTTAAGTCGGGAGTTTGGGAGGGGCCTTATTGAAGACGTGACAACTGGAAAGGATAGGGAAGGTCGAGATGGGACTATTGGTAGGAAAATGGGGAAAAGCTCATCCAGGCCAAAGAAATACAAAGCTCAAAGTCTCTGCTATCAGGAGAGCTCGTTGTGTTTGAGGAATAGTGAGGAGGTCAGTGTGGTTCCAGCAGAGTGAGGGGCAGAGATGTTCAGAAAGAGATGAGGACTGAAGAGACATCAGGTCTGGACCTCCAGGGTCTTGGCAAACAGATTGTGCCTCCAGCTGAATCCTAAGAGGAGACTTGAGCTGCCAGTGGAAGCCCCCCCTTGTGTTATGTAGTGTGTGTCTTCAAAACTCATAGCAGAACTGCAGACCAACCCCACACCTGCAGCCAAAGATGAGGCCAGTCTCAGCCAAGCTGCTCAGAAAATTGACCAGATTTATGCAGCAAAGGAACAGTCTTAATATTTATAAGCCAAGGTCAAGACTAAAGACAAGCAACACATTTTATAGCACACCTTTAGACTTTTATAGGACTGCCCTCCCCTAAGCACATGTCTTGCCTCAGATACAATGGTGTTATCAAGTTTTTTGAGAGCATCTTGTGGCTTAGTAAGACGGCAAGATGTGGGGATAGCGATTTCCTGAGGATTCATGGCCATATAATTTAGTTTTCTTGCTCATATTGTCTCTGCTCTCTTTCACTAAGTGTCCCTCAGTAGTCAATGACTTCAACACTTGAGGATGCATCCTGACCCTTCCCCTCCCAAAGACACCCTCTTCATTCCTGTTTAGTGAGTGGAGGACTTGTGAGGAGTTCCCAAAGCCCCTATAGTAAATAGCAATCCTAGCCACTTGGTTGCTCCTAATGGCATATCTTTATTCACCTCTATCTGGGGAAATAAGTGATATCTTTAGGGAAAAGCCAACAGCTTGATTACCAGTGAATATCAAGGAAGAAATGAACATGTAGCTTCAGATGCTGACAAGAGTAATAGGAATTAAACTCCAGGAGAGGGAATTAAAATATTAGCTGGAAAACTCTGGACTCGAACAGAGCTAAGTTCAAGTCCCAGATCTGAGGGAGTCCCTAAATACTTGGCTGCATCTTTCTAAGCTTGAGTTGCATTGTTTATAAGATACAAAATAGTAATAAGTGCAGACTCGATTTGGTTCCAAGAGAAAACTAAATCAGATTCATAGAACATAGGCTTCATCAGAGCCAGTCCTGAAATTGTTTTATCACTGTAATCACATCTTTCTTATACAGATGGTTAATGACATCATGACTGAGTGTATGCATGAATAAAGGACAAGCTAAAGGAAAGGGAATGCTTCTTATATAGTTACAGAAAGTTTAGCAACACTGTCACCAGTGATAACATGGAAGTTGGATCCTGTATCTAGTCTACTCACTGATCTAGATAAGGAAACTTCCAGGCAGAATGTTGAGGGCGACTCCTGTTTGTTTTGCTACCTGTAGTAGTGTGAAAAAGGCAAGAGATAAACTAAAGGAATGACTGTTAAGTAAAAAGAAACCAAAACTTACTAGCTTTGACAACTGTTTGTATCTCTGGATGACAAATGATGCTAAAAGTAAGAAATACCTCTACACAAATATCAATCAGGGCCTTGTCAGGAAATAGAGGATAGGTTGAATATGTGACTGAAAAATCCTTTATCAGTGTCCCACAAGGACCTAAGATGGTGCCTTTCATAACCAGTTAACCAAAACATACAGCTCTCAGTATAATAGGGTAATATGTTTCAGCTATTTTTGGATTTTCATAGAAGCCCAAGACAGAGATGAGCTTAAGTTCATAAGATTCATGCAAATGGCTTTCTATAGAAAGAACTCCCAATAAGATATACAAAAGACCCACACTATTTTTAAGAGAAACATATTGGCAGAAACACAACCAGCCTAGACTGAAAAAGACAAAAACTACCCAGAAAGGAGGGGGACTTTAGACACACAGCTCTACAGAAAGAACATTGGCTAAGAAAGCATCTCATAGACAGGCTATTTTCATGGAGCAGAAAGGTTGCTTCCATGAAATCAAGAGTTCAGAGGTAGATGCCAAGAACCTTAGAGAGTTATTCTCAGGCCTTGAATAATATAGTTCTTTTTTTAAAATCTGCCAGTTTAGTTATGCCATGATATACTTCAGTATTGCTATGGATGAGGAACCTCTATGTGCCTCTATCTCCCATTTATGAGCAGGGACAACTGTACCAGTTATGTTATGCCTGTACCTTTACTGTAAGTTAAGTGTGATCTAAATCTAACCTACTTAGATTATGACCGTTCTACTTTGGGCTGATGCTGCAGCAGGATGCAACTTTGAGGGGCATTTGGGAGGATGGATGTATTTTGTATATGAGAGGGACCATTGGGAACCATAGGGCAAACTGTGCTAGATACCCTCCGAGATGGTCCTGTGTAGTCCTCCCACACACTGAATGGAGCTGACCTGTCTAAACACTGGGATACTGCAGGAGTCACAGCTTGTGACTTCTCAGGCTAAGTCATTTTTAAAATTACAGTTTCTACTTTGCTTCCTTGAGTTCCAGATACTGTGAGATGTCTCCAAAGGGTGTGGATAGAAAAATACTCTTAAGAGCCACAACTTATACGAACAGCTCTCCCTGCATGGCAAGGACCTGAAGTCTTCTGCCAATAGCCAGTATGGACCTGCCAGCCACATGAGCGAGCCTTGTGGAAGCCGATTCTCCAGCCCCAGTGAAGTCCCTGATTCAATCCCAAGTTCCACGAAATAGCTAAATTTAATAAATTAAAACATGAGGGCCTGAAATGTTATGGTCTCCCAGAATTCCAGCAGTGTGGAATTAAGAAGGAGCTCCATCTCGATGCAGATTGCTATTCAGATGCCAAGAAACATTCCCATCACTCTTCGCCTGAGAAATGAGGACCACAGCCCGAGAGACATGCATCAGAATCCCCAGAGGAACCTTGTCAACATGCAGCTGCGTAAGTTCTACACCATGGAGATTCTCATCCTTGTAGCTTCCAGCCACTCAACTCATATAAGTTAAGTAATAAATGTTCAGTGAGATTATCTGCATGCGAAAAGACAAAATTTTCTGAGATACAAATATTTAACCCCAAAACTTTAAATCAAGAAAATTCATCTTTTAAGCTAAATTTCTTAAATTAGAAAAAAAAAGAAAAGAAAAACACTGAAGCCGTGGAGAGCTGACCATCCTGACCTCCCCTTCCACAGCTAATCCATGAGGGGCTAACACTGTAGCTGGAGGGGTCCCAGTGATCAAACCCAGACTGCACATCTCTGTGCCTTGTGTTGGTTACAGGTGGCCACATGTGACTCTGTCTCAGACACTCGGATGGCAGGAGGTTTTGCGGAGGCTTCTTGGACAAGACCAAACTCTCCTCCTCACTGGCTTTGGGTCTGAGAGGATGCAGGATGGAAGCTGTCACGAAGATGTTGAGGTGCGGAGGATGAACGGGAGGAAAGGAGGACTTCCTAGTGGAGGGAAGCTGACCTGGATCTTGACCATAAATCTGGCGGTCAGACAAGGCCAGCAGAAAGCACTCTTGGAGCGGGACAGCATGAACAAGGTGGGGGAGGAATCAGAAAGCAGAGGATTTCATGGGGCGCAGGCAGGGAAGACGGGAAAGGAAGCGAGCATTGGAAGTATGAGGGGAAAGGAGACCAGAACATCTGAGGCCTGATGACAAAGCGTCTGAAGCCATGCAGGTGAGTTTTCACTTTATTCTCAGAAGAAACACGGTCAGATTTGCTCTGGAGAAAGAGGACTCTGGCCACTCCCAGGTGGAACAACTGGAGGAGACTTAAATGATGTAGTTTCATATTAAATAGTCTTCAAGATCCCAGGTAATGAAAGTCAGAATGAGGCCCCATAGACAAGCTTGAGGCCAGAAATCTGTGCATACAACTTATTTGGACTGAGGTCTTTAGTGACCCCATCACAAACAGATCCCTGTTGGAATCTGCCTTAGTTTGGGTCCTCCCAGAAGCAGATCCCAAGACGAAGACTTAGGTGCAGTAGCTTCTGTGGGAGGTGAGCTTAAGAAACACTTGTAGGAAGTCTGAAAATGAGGGAGGGCAGAGAGGGGAACCAATAGATAGGGTAGCATGAGGAGGTCACTATCTGGGCAGCTGAGGCTCAATCCCACCAGAGGTTTCTGGAAGACAGTGCAGAACATGCTCAGATCTGTCTCCTCTGGCAGGTGAAGGAGCTGGGATGTTTATCACCAGCTACTACCCTTTGTTGGTTTTAGCGCTCTTCCCCACTCTCCAGTATCTCTGACAGGTTCCACTGCAGGCTGATCATTCCTGACAAGGAAGAAAAAAAGAAGAGAGAGAAGGAGACCAGGTGGGAGGGAGAAAGAAAAGGATATAAGGACAAATAGGGATAACAGGGGATGGAGGATATTTGCTGGGCACCTGTTATTTACCAGACACTGTAACAAGAATCTTCATGTCTCTTACACCTCACTCTCATGCTACAAGGAAGATTGGATGGTCCCATTTCCAGCTAGGAAATAGAGGCATAAGGCAACAAATAGGTCCTGAGTTTAAACTAGGGATTCATGATCCAAGTTCCACAGAATTTGCCCCTTGGGTTTGGCATGTCTGGATAGGCAGGCCCCAGTGTGCAGTCCTCTGATCCTGTGACACCCAGCTGGTGGAACAAGGTGAGGAGCTCTGTCATACCTGCTGACCCTGCAGGAACCATTTATGCTGGGGATTTACGCTTCTTTGGAAATAACCTGCAGATAAGTGTTAATAAATGAAGGCATCTGCAGGTGTGAACCACTCAGAAGCAGCCACATTACTCAGGTTCAGTGAAACTCATGAGGGCAAGAGTCTGGACCCCTTGCCTCACACTTCATCACAGCCCCACTGGAGAGTGGAGGGATGGACGAAGGACCAGACAGGGGACAGGAATATGCCCAAAGTCAGAATAAGTGAAGAGTACCTGAAGCAGGTCCAAACTAGGTCCAGCTGGTGGCAAAATCTGTGATCTTCCAATGACTCTCTACATGCATGCATTCATTTTTTTAAGAATCAATCTGCTGAGCACCTCCTATATGCCAGTCACCAATTGTATTATTTAAAGTCTCCTGGAGAGCTCTGAAAAGCCACCCAGAAGACTGAGACTCGGAGAGGAGAAGAGAGCTATGCACATAGCTACTGCGTGTCACAAATACATTCAAACCCAGCCCTGTCTGGCTTTAAACCCTGAGGCCTTTTCAGCCACAGTCTATAAGGAATGACCTAAAAATACAGTGAATATTTAAATTTCTTTAAAAAAAAACTATTACAGCAAAAGACGCTTTGCTGAGAATGATAGGATATGTGTTTAAATCAAATGGGAGTGGTTTGTTATTTGGAGGGGGATTAATGGTGATGTGTGTTTTACTGTAATACATGTTTAATTTAAATATTCATCATATTTTGATCACACCTTACTGATCACACATGTACACAAATTTCTGTCAAATCAAAGCATTGTGGTGTGTCCTCATCCATCTTATTCACCACTTCTGACATCTACAACTTCTGGCTCTTCCCCAAGTCAAAATGACCATGAGGGTTAAGAGTTTTGAATCAGTTCAGGACATTGAGGCAGCCATGACACCACCAGTAAAGACACTCATGAAAGAGAACTTCCAGAACTGCTTCGGAAAATGGCAAGAACAATGGGATAAGTGCAGTCAAGGAAAAGGGGAGTGTTTGAGGGGGGTTTAATGGTAATGTGTCTTGTACTGCAACAATGTTTTAAAACTTAAACATTAATCGTATGCTCTGATCATACCTCCTATGCCCTTTCATTTCTTCAACCATCCTTAATAAATTAAGTGCATCAGTATTTCTCCAGTGTCCACTTTCTGCCAGCTTCCTGCTCATGTATTCTGGGGGCCTCCTGGGTGGTGGGGGAGGGAAGGCAAAGGCACACAAAGCTCCTACAGAGCCTTGGGAGACATAATCTAGAAGAGATTTTTAAAAATGAGTTTTGTAAATTGAAAGGGCACTTCCAGCTGGAAAAACTGGGCCAGGCTCCCAGGAAGAGGTATCTGGGCTGGGCCTTGAAGAGTGAATATGGGCTCCCACAGTGACATCAGAGAGAAAAGCATTCCAGGCAAAAGGACCAGTATGAGAACAAACATGAGGGGGGCTGGGGATTTAGCTCAGCGGCACAGCGCCTGCCTGGCAAGCGCAAGGTCGTGAGTTCAATTCCTGGTACCAGAGAAAAACCAAAACAAACAAACAAACAAAAAGAACAAACATGAGGGCCAGAAGTTGGTGGCAAACGAGGAGTGGACAAGCTAGGCTGGAAGGTAAGGAAAGAGAAGGAAAGGGAAGGAGGGTGGGTATGGGGGCGCTGAGGACAGATCTGGGGTCTTTGGTGCCAGACGCATGGAATTTTGAATCTCACTCCATTGGTGGGCTGTAGCCATAGGGCAGTACAGCACCAGAAGCCAGACAGTAGCTGGC